>NC_136890.1:7500-252500 GCF_949152265.1 Phoxinus phoxinus
CTAACCCTAACCCTAACCCTAACCCTAACCCTAACCCTAACCCTAACCCTAACCCTAACCCTAACCCTAACCCACTCTAACCCTAACCCTAACCTAACCCTAACCCTAACTCTAACCCTAACTCTAACCCTAACCCTAACCCTAACCCTAACCCTAACCCTAACCCTAACCCTAACCTAACCCTAACCCTACTCTAACCCTAACCCTAACCCTAACTCTAACCCTAACCCTAACCCTAACCCTAACCCTAACCCTAACCCTAACCCTAACCCTAACCTAACCCTAACCCTAACCCTAACCCTAACCCTAACCCTAACTCTAACCCTAACCCTAACCCTAACCCTAACCCTAACCCTAACTCTAACTCTAACCCTAACCCTAACCCTAACCCTAACCCTAACCCTAACCCTAACCTAACTCTAACCCTAACCCTAACCCTAACCTAACCCTAACCCTAACTCTAACTCTAACCCTAACCCTAACCCTAACTCTAACCCTAACCTAACCCTAACCCTAACCCTAACCCTAACCCTAACCCTAACCCTAACCCTAACCCTAACCCTAACTCTAACCCTAACCCTAACCCTAACTCTAACCCTAACCCTAACCCTAACCCTAACTCTAACTCTAACCCTAACCCTAACCCTAACTCTAACCCTAACCCTAACCCTAATCCTACCCTAACCCTAACCCTAACCCTAACCCTAACCCTAACCCTAACCCTAACCTAACCCTAACCCTAACCCTAACCCTAACCCTAACCCTAACCCTAACCCTAACTCTAACCCTAACTCTAACTCTAACCCTAACCCTAACCCTAACCCTAACCCTAACTCTAACTCTAACCCTAACCCTAACCCTAACCCTAACCCTAACTCTAACCCTAACCCTAACCCTAACCCTAACCCTAACTCTAACCCTAACCCTAACCCTAACTCTAACCCTAACCCTAACCCTAACCCTAACCCTAACCCTAACCTAACCCTAACCCTAACCCTAACCTAACCCTAACTCTAACCCTAACCCTAACCCTAACCTAACCCTAACCCTAACCCTAACCCTAACCCTAACCCTAACCCTAACCCTAACCCTAACCCTAACTCTAACCCTAACTCTAACTCTAACCCTAACTCTAACCCTAACCCTAACCCTAACTCTAACCCTAACCCTAACCCTAACCCTAACCCTAACCCTACTCTAACCCTAACCCTAACCCTAACCCTAACCCTAACCCTACACTCTAACCCTAACCCTAACCCTAACTCTAACCCTAACTCTAACTCTAACCCTAACCCTAACCCTAACCCTAACTCTAACCCTAACCCTAACCCTAACCCTAACCCTAACCCTAACCCTAACCCTACACTCTAACCCTAACCCTAACTCTAACCCTAACCCTAACCCTAACTCTAACCCTAACTCTAACCCTAACCCTAACCCTAACCCTAACCCTAACCCTAACCCTAACCCTAACCCTAACCCTAACCTAACCCTAACCCTAACCCTAACCCTAACTCTAACCCTAACCCTAACCCTAACCCTAACCCTAACCCTAACCCTAACCCTAACCCTAACCCTAACCCTAACCCTAACCCTAACCCTAACTCTAACACTCTAACCCTAACCCTAACCCTAACCCTAACCCTAACCCTAACCCTAACCCTAACCCTAACCCTAACTCTAACACTCTAACCCTAACCCTAACCCTAACCCTAACCCTAACCCTAACCCTAACCCTAACCTAACCTAACCCTAACCCTAACCCTAACCCTAACCCCTGGGACTCTACCCCTGGGACTCTACCCCTGGGACTCTACCCCTGGGACTCTACCCCTGGGACTCTACCCCTGGGACTCTACCCCTGGGACTCTACCCCTGGGACTCTACCCCTGGGACTCTACCCCTGGGACTCTACCCCTGGGACTCTACCCCTGGGACTCTACCCCTGGGACTCTACCCCTGGGACTCTACCCCTGGGACTCTACCCCTGGGACTCTACCCCTGGGACTCTACCCCTGGGACTCTACCCCTGGGACTCTACCCCTGGGACTCTACCCCTGGGACTCTACCCCTGGGACTCTACCCCTGGGACTCTACCCCTGGGACTCTACCCCTGGGACTCTACCCCTGGGACTCTACCCCTGGGACTCTACCCCTGGGACTCTACCCCTGGGACTCTACCCCTGGGACTCTACCCCTGGGACTCTACCCCTGGGACTCTACCCCTGGGACTCTACCCCTGGGACTCTACCCCTGGGACTCTACCCCTGGGACTCTACCCCTGGGACTCTACCCCTGGGACTCTACCCCTGGGACTCTACCCCTGGGACTCTACCCCTGGGACTCTACCCCTGGGACTCTACCCCTGGGACTCTACCCCTGGGACTCTACCCCTGGGACTCTACCCCTGGGACTCTACCCCTGGGACTCTACCCCTGGGACTCTACCCCTGGGACTCTACCCCTGGGACTCTACCCCTGGGACTCTACCCCTGGGACTCTACCCCTGGGACTCTACCCCTGGGACTCTACCCCTGGGACTCTACCCCTGGGACTCTACCCCTGGGACTCTACCCCTGGGACTCTACCCCTGGGACTCTACCCCTGGGACTCTACCCCTGGGACTCTACCCCTGGGACTCTACCCCTGGGACTCTACCCCTGGGACTCTACCCCTGGGACTCTACCCCTGGGACTCTACCCCTGGGACTCTACCCCTGGGACTCTACCCCTGGGACTCTACCCCTGGGACTCTACCCCTGGGACTCTACCCCTGGGACTCTACCCCTGGGACTCTACCCCTGGGACTCTACCCCTGGGACTCTACCCCTGGGACTCTACCCCTGGGACTCTACCCCTGGGACTCTACCCCTGGGACTCTACCCCTGGGACTCTACCCCTGGGACTCTACCCCTGGGACTCTACCCCTGGGACTCTACCCCTGGGACTCTACCCCTGGGACTCTACCCCTGGGACTCTACCCCTGGGACTCTACCCCTGGGACTCTACCCCTGGGACTCTACCCCTGGGACTCTACCCCTGGGACTCTACCCCTGGGACTCTACCCCTGGGACTCTACCCCTGGGACTCTACCCCTGGGACTCTACCCCTGGGACTCTACCCCTGGGACTCTACCCCTGGGACTCTACCCCTGGGACTCTACAAAATTAAAGGACACAAAATTAATCAATTTATTACATAAAAATTGTTAAACACTTTTACAATAAAAGAAAAATACATTACAATCAGTCAAATGCATTAACACAAAACATTAATATCTATACACAAGAGACAAATAAAGGAGCATGAGCTACAAGTACACTTAAACAGGAATACAAAACTGTACAAAAATGATGAAAGTGATATGAAAAAGAGGATTAGTGGCGGCTCGAAGACGTGGAGCTGGAGAAGGTGTGACCAAGGCAGGTGCTGACAAAGGGAACCACCACGGAGGCGATCACGGAAGGAACAAAGTGAGAACATACCCGAAAGCCTCACCAGGATGTAGGCCCATGGCACAGTCGATGAATGGATAGGTGGACCTTTGGTGAATGGGCCAGATAGAGCCATCAGAGGCAGGGATCTAGGCAGAGCTGAAGACCCAAGGCTTAAATGACTTAGGTGATATGCAACTGTAGTTGATGGACTGTTAGGGTGCAGGGTTGAAAGTCCCAGCCAAGTCCAACTATTGAACACTTTAAGTTCTCCACATTTTCAGAAAGTAATGAAAATGATTGAAGTAACCAGTGAACCAGAGTAGCCATTACATCAATGGGGAGAAAATAAATTAAACAGACTAAATGAAAATGGCAGCATTAGGCACAAATACAAATGGGCACAAGGGCATAGAGTAAAATCACAAAGTAGAAAAGCATAAGACAGCCACTAAATGAAAACAAGTGCATACATTTAAAAATAAACAAACCGTAAAGACAAAAGATTTTATACAGTACATTTCAATACAAAATACAACCGTTTTAGTAAAATAGGAATGGGCATAAAATAGTCAATGGAACAGGGCCATATAAGAGCATAATGGCTAATAAGACAGGGAACATAAATTAAAGATGTATGGAAAACATTAAATAATAAACACAAAGCAACAAAAAATAGACAGAAACAAATTGCAAAGATAAAAGCAGTCAGAAATACAAGGGAGGGGGAACACTCAAATAATAATAAAAAGGTCCATTGAGACAACGGACAGACAAACAAGTCTTAAATTGGATACATGAGGTGAAGGTATAAATACAAAAGATTAAATAAATATTAAACAGAAATTAAATGTATGACAATCAATAAATGATGTGCTCGTAAATACCTACAGGGCAAACTATTAAATGGTTCAATATTAAGAACAAATAAGTTCTTAACTCAATGTTAAAAAAATTGTATTTGTAAAAATAAATTAAATTGCACAAATCCAAAAAACTCAAACGCTTAGGCTTACATTAAAGCAAGTCCCTTTACACCTGTTAGGTATACATAGACAGTCCTTATTAGAAATGTGCACATGGGCGCCATCAGCGTTTCTCACAGGTTCGCGTTTAAAGTCTGCGTAGAGAGAACGGTGTCATCTTAGAGGTCTCTAATTTAATAACTAATGATCCTTGCGACGGAAGTGAATCAATCAAAACTAACTTTAGCTGGAAAATATCTTTATTCAAGAACTGCTATAAAGCCAAAACAATCTCTGTTACCTTAAATTATCTGTTTATCACTGTAAAGCTGCTTTGAAACAATCTACATTGTTAAAACCGCTATATAAATGAAGATGACTTGACTAGAAATGGTTCAGATTCAAATCACTAATTCTGAAGAGCTGTGGGATAAACACCATTCAAGCTTTTGTGGGATGCACCTGAATGTTACTCACCCTTTTCCAGTGACAATGAAAAAGCAATTAAATAATTCCTCATATTCCCACATCTTTGGTGTATAAAAACAAGCCACAATTAGACTAACAGGAAAATTAAATAAACCAGTGAAGACTATAGAAATGCAAGAACAGAAAAAATATACAAATACAATATTTGCCAAACCTGGACAGTTCCTATCCTCAGACAGTTTGTCTTCAATCTCTTGACACAGCTCCTCACTTCCATGTCCCAATCAAACTCGTGTCTCCAACAGCACTTATTAATTAAACAACTCTTGATCGGTTCATTACATTTAATCTCAATATTAACTTTCTACATTTAAAAATTATATACAAATATACATAGAGTAGAGATCTTCAAGACAAATTAAGTACAAGTGAAAAATAAACAACATTAGAATACATTTCTTACCCTCACTTCAGTTGGTTCTTCACTCTCCAACCTACATCACAGACTGACAGTTGTCACTCTTGGGCTGCGTGAGGCACGATCAGGGACACCAGGAAGACGGGTCAGGATTAAATTCTATTTATTTATTTTTATGAACAAGACATGCACCAAACATAAGCAAGCTTTGTAGAAGTAGAACCAACAACTGAGAACTGAAACTAGGGAGACTATATACACAGACAAATGAGGAGACTAAGTGACAACAGGTGCACACGATGAGTGATGACTGATGAGGATGATGACAGGTAACAGGTGAAACTGATTGACAAGAAAACACATGGTGCACAAACACAGAAGGCAAAACAAAGTCCATGGCTGCGTCCGAAACCGCATACTCACTGAGTAGGTACTTCATTTCAATTAGTACTTACTTAGGGACTGTTCGTTATTTATTTAAGGGGCCACCGGAGGAGTTTTGGACTTGACCCTCCCTTCGGCAGCAATACATTTTTCTATGACCCTCTAAAATGATTGTGAAAAAAGGCATGACCCTCCCCGATAATTTATTGATTACTTCTGTACTGGTTTGTACTGGTTTGCGCTTGGCAAAGATGTTCAGATATCTCTAGACCTACACCAAACGTTAATTAAAAAGGGTCCTGCACACCCGCCTGTTTCAAACTGACTCGCGGTAGGTAGAAAATGCATGATTTGATTTGTTAAACATGAGGATTATCCGTCTGGCATGGCCGCTCACTCTAACGTTAACCTAGATAATTGTTTGCTATTTTTTTTTTTTTTTTTTTTTAACCTTTATTTAACCAGAAAAGTCCCATTGAGGTTAAAAACCTCTTTTTCAAGGGAGTCCTGGCCAAGAGGCAGCAAAAACACAGTCAATTACATTTTATAAAAGTTGCACAATACAAATAATTAAAAACATTTACAATTTAAACAGGTAATTTCAGGTTCTCTCAATCTGGACTTAAAAGTATTTAAGGAAATAAGTTCAGATAATTTCAAGTCTTTTTGCAAAAAGTTCCATGCAGAAGGAGCGGAGTAGACAAAAGCCCTTTTTCCCAGTTCTGTACGGGCAAATGGAACAAAGAGCAGCAAGTGATCATTTGATCGCAGTGAATAAGAACCAACACTTCTCCATGTGATTAAACTACAGATGTAGGATGGCAACAGACCAAGCATGGCCTTATAGATAAAAAATATGCCAGTGCCCTGATCTCCTGTTGGACAACGATGGCCATCCCACTCTGGAATACAATTCACAATGATGGGTCAAGTTTTTACAATTCGTAATAAATCTCAGAGACGCATGATAAACAGTGTCAATCTTATACAGACATTGTGCTGAAGCGGTCCTATACACCAGGTCTCCATAATCTAAGACAGATAAAAATGTTGCAGTGACTAGCTGCTTTTTTGCTTTAAAAGAAAAACAAAATTTATTTCGAAAGTAAAAGGACAGTTTAAGTTTGAGTTTCTTCACAAGGTTGTCTATATGAGACTTAAAAGTGAGAGCATCATCAAGCCAGATACCAAGGTACTTATAAGAATGAACCACCTCTATGACACTTCCAGTCAAAGTGAACACAGGAGGATGAGCTTGAGAAACCTTCTTAGTATTACTAAACAGCATCAGTTTGGTCTTATCAGCATTGAGAACCAGCTTAAGCTGCATAAGCGTGCGTTGAACCACATCAAAAGCTTTCTGCAAAGACTCAACCGCTTTAGCTGAGGATGATCCAAAACAATAAATAATTGTGTCATCAGCATAGAAATGTATATTAGCATCCGACACATTTTGGCCTAGTTCATTTATATACATGATAAACAAGAGAGGACCTAATATTGAGCCTTGTGGCACCCCCTTGTGAACCTTCACTAATGCAGAACATAGACCATCACATTTAATGCACTGAGTCCTGTCACTCAGATAATTCATGAACCAGGAAACTACAAAATCAGACAATCCCAGACAAAGAAGCCTATGCTTTAGAACAGCATGGTCCACTGTGTCAAAAGCTTTCGACAAATCAAGAAAAAGTGATGCACAGAATTGCTTTCTGTCAAGAGCGACAAGTATGTCATTAATTACTTTTGTAACAGCAGTGATGGTACTGTGATTTTTCCTGAAGCCTGATTGCAGTTTAGAAAGGAGTTCATTTGAGTATAAAAACTCTTTTATTTGGTCTGAAACAAGGGATTCAAAAATTTTTGACAAAACACACAAGTTAGATATAGGCCTATAGTTAGTTAAAACTGCTGGATCACCTCCTTTAAACAAGGGAGTAACAAAAGCTGACTTCCAAACTGATGGTATTTCATTAGTTTGAATTGACAGATTAAAAAGAATTGTAAGGGGCTCTGCAACAAAATCAGCTGCCTTTTTCAGAAAGTAAGGCTCTATTAAATCTGGTCCAGGAGGTTTTCTGTGATCTAACGCTTTAAGAGCTCCATGCACCTGCTGCACAGTAAAAGAAACAAAATTATAAGGCTCTCCAGAAAACACTGGAGAGAATGTGCATAGAGTGAGTGACAGCGACTACTCCTGTCGACTCGGACAGAGAACCAACTGATACAAAATGCTCATTAAAGCAATTTAAGACATCAACTCTGTCGTAGACTGGGAGAGAGTTTTTTAAGACGAATTTTGGGAGGGCTTCATTACTTTTATTCACAGAAAGAGACTTGATGACTTTCCAAAATTTCTGTGGATTATTAAGGTTTCCCGTCCCTTCACTCTGTGCTTTGTCCAAGGAGCATGTTTATTTACAATTTTCTCAAAATTCTCCTTAAAAAGTGTCCAGGCAAGCTCAACGTCAGGCAACAGGCCTAGCTGTCCCCAGTTAATCAAAGATAGATCATGATGATAGGCTTATTCATTAAAGTTTTTTAAATTCCTCTTTCTAATAATTTGCGATTTACATTTGGGTATTTTACTGCCTCTCGAAGTAGCAATAACACAATGATCACTCAGATCATTACAAAAGACACCCATGGATAAAAATTTATGAGGGACGTTTGTTAGAATCAAGTCGATTAAAGTAGATTTATCTGGATTTTTTAGATTAGGCCTTGTAGGTACATTTACCAACTGGCTAAGACTGATAGAATCACAGAAAGATTTAAATTCATCAGAAACAACATTTAGCCAGTCCCAATTCAAGTCCCCGGCCAGTAAAAGTTCCCTATAGTTCAATCTGGACAAAAGAAGCTTTAAAGATGATAAAGCCTCCCTGGAGGCCGATGGAGGTCTATAACACCCCACAACAGTTATTGAAAGGGACTTAAATATTTTAACATTTAAGGCCAAAAACTCCATTTGCTTACAGAGAGACTCAGACAGAACAACTGATGCACCAAATCTTGACTTAACATAGATAGCTACGCCACCACCTTTCTTTGGCCTGTCACTGCGAAAAACATTATACCCATGCACATTTATATCTTCATTAGTAATTGATTTCGTCAACCATGTTTCCGAAATTACCGCTATGTCTGCATCTGTAGATTCAATCCAAATTCTAACCATGTCCATTTTGGGTAGTAAACTGCGAACATTAAGATGAACAAATTTAAGTCCAGGCATTGATTTAAATTCAGCAGGGGTCAAGACATATTGCAAACAGGGGCCAGGATTGGGCTGCACATTTCCAGATAGAAGTAGGAGTAGTGTAATAATCAATCTGCATTTCACAGTATATTTTGAAGCCGGCCTATCATATGCTGAAACCAGGCAATGCCTGTCATTAATTGAGAAAGACAATTTATAAAAAGCAAAAAAATTCTGCAGTTTAGGCAAATCCCAATACAGATCCATCCAGAAGTCCAGGTTCCAACAAAAGTGTTATGGTTCCTGGTGCATGTCAATACTGTTTTTTTGTGCCACTATAGTAGGTTTCCTGTATGCCCACCACATTATTAAAACAACTCACCCTAGGATCAGTGCCCGGTTTAAAGTTCCAAGTGACCAACAGGGATAAGAAAATTAAGAAAATTGCCATTGTCATTAATTTACTAATAGTAAAGTTGACTAGTAACAGTACCAGTTTATCTTGTAGAGTATGGCCCAGTTTCCAAAATGATGTTGCAGGCTTAGGCTTGTTAACTCAAGCTCCAGGAGAATGTAGCAGGCCAGGCCCATTAGCCTAGCCTCCAGGATGATAGGTGAGACTCGGGCTGGTTTGCCCAAGCTCCAGGAGAATAAAGCAGGCCAGGCCCGCTAGCCTAGCTACAGGAGCATATAGCAGGCTCAGGCTGGTTAGCCCAAGCTCCAAAGGAATGTAGCAGGCTCAGGCTGGTTTGCCCAAGCTCCAATAAGGATGTAGCAAGCTCAGGCTGGCTTGCCCAAGTTCCAAGAGGATGTAGCAGGCTCAGGTTGGTTAGCCCAAGCTCCAGGAGAATGTAGCAGGCTCAAGCCCGTTTGCCTAGCTCTGTTTAGCCTGGTGCCCTGGTCTAATAGGGTCAGTTGGATCAGGCTCAGGTTAGCAAAATTAGCTCAGAGCAGAGGTATAGTGTCATTTTTATAGAAGTCCACAATCTTCTTAAAAGTTCAAGATGAAATTTCCATATAAATGACTTGTTCAACTTAAAAACTACAACTTAAAAGGAGTAAAATACTATGAAATCCATTTAAATGAAATCAGTCCAGAGAGAGACACTGAGCAGACCTTAGACTAGCTACCATCTTGGATTGTGATTTTGTACATTTCTGCTATTATTAGGCACATAGCCTAACCAAGTGGTCATGCAGAGTGAGGAGCGCGCACTGCATGACATGGAGGCGCCCACGCGATTATACTTGCACTTTCCTATCAACAGTGGAAACAACTTAAAATACTCAATATCTGGCCTTACAGAAAATAATTATGCATTAGACGCAATACTTTTATTTGTGTAAACTCACAATAACAAGAAAACGTTTAGCTTTCGTAAAATAAAATAAAACAATCAGGGCGCGCTTTCATGGTCTCCGTGTACTGGTGTGCGTCAAAAAATAAGCAGAAACATATCGTAGGATACAGCCTACTAGCCTCACATATATGAGAAAAATATCTATATAAAGCTTGATATGTCCACTATTAAACGGAAAAAATCAAATCGAAAGCAAATATCATCTGATTAATCCGTATGAAAGATGCATTTCTCTCTATTAGCGGAGATGTATGGAGACATGTTTGCAGTCGACACTGATTTAGAAAACATTAGTTTATTAACAAACAATTAAAATGCATCATTATTTTTTAAGACATATTTATTATAATTAGCCTGTTGTTGCGGCAAGATTTATGGATGCGCTTGAGCGCAGAATGGGCTATATCCCTCCATGCACTTGGAAATAGTGCCAAGTATATCCATATCCCTCCAAAGTATTTAAGCAGAAATTAATAAACGTGCGATTAGTCGACAAGTAAAATCTTTACTATATGGCAACTCTAATCAATACATTTACTATAGTTGACATTATTTAATTAATAATAAGTATCCAACTCTTTACATTAAATTTGTGTTAACAATTAGTTAATGAACTAATAAAATAATAAAACATTTACTGTAGCCTATCTTGAAGATTGTTGTATTTTGTTGTATCTTCTGTTAAAAAGATGAAGATTGACATTTCGTTAATTAAAAAAAATAAGCACATAATGTTGTAAAAATGTTCTGTCAGATGTTCTGGGTTTACTACTTTTTGAATTTTGTATAATAATGTAGGCTAGCTAGGTAATGAAGATATATTAACAAAAACGTCGTATATATTAGCTATATATAAAACATAGCCTTTATAAAATAAAAAAATGTCCTTATTGATAAATTTTGCCTGGGGCCCCCACTCAGTGTTGGTTCTGTGATCTGATAGCTATCTGATCATGAAAAGACCATGTGTAAATGCCTTCCGAAACGCATTCGAGACGAATTTAAATCTAGGTCTGGGCCACATTCCAGACAAAACTGGACAAGTGTAAATCCATCTTGTTGAAACCATATGTAAAGTTTTACATATGTAAAAAAAAAAAAAATGTGTGAGAGTGTGTGCTACAGTATGTGTCATGTTATAGCCAGATATGACGACGCTACTGCAACACACTGCAACACACCGCATCACTGCAGCGGAGCATCTATTTATCAAGCCAACGTGCAAACTATCGCAAATCACAGTGAAAGTAATTTGCAGATGCTCAACACACAATCAGCTATTCTGGCCTCACAGAACCATTGGGTTCCTACAGATGCTGGCTTTAACATAAGAGATCTTCCAGGAACCACTCAAATGTTAAAAGTTCTTATAATAACCCTTTTATAGCATTCGAGTTCCTTAATTTCCCCCAAAGCACTTCGAGGTCTCATGGTAATGAAAAGGTGACTCCAGAACCTCTGAACTGAATACAAAGTGCTTAAAGGATCCCATAAGTTCCAGCAAGAACCGCAAAGATTGTCAAAGCTCCCCCAGTGACCCTACTACAGGAGAAAGAGCTTTGAGGCACCTATATTACATTGTTAAGTTCCTCGAGTATCCGACAGGATATTTGAAGCACCTTAAGTTTTTACAGTGCAGAGACAATAAAGCATGAATATAATGGTTTATTTTTGATTTTTTTGATTTGATTTATTTATGGATTAAAAAACCTACATAATCCAAAGGATAACATGTTAAAGTGTAAACACTTATTTCCAACATGGTCCTTGGTGATAAAACACAAAGACAAAAACATTTACACAAATCATCCGAATTTCAACAACATCCTAAAATCAAAAAAATCATAAACCACATAAATTAATCAATCTTTGCTAGTTAAAAAGATCAGCTACTCTACTCCATAAAAGGGCCTTAACCTGATATCTAAAAGTCCCTCTGGTATTTACCATTTTGAGGGAAATTGGCAAATTATTCCACAGCATGATACCAGTATAAAAAAAAGAAGAACTTCCAGCTGCATTGTTGACTCTGGGTACTCTACAAGAACGGACACTGGCCCTAGTATTATGGTAATGCTGTGTATGAACCATTTTTATATTGGAGTGTAAATATTTGGGAGCAGAACCATTTATGACATTATACATATGATTCAGCTTTAACTGCTCCACTCTAACCTGTACTGGCAATAGTCCTACTCTTTTAAAAGCATCTCTGCCAATATGAGTCCTAGGGGGTGCATTTAACAGATAGCGGATAACATTATTTTGCATCACTTGCGGTCTGTTTTTAAGTTTAACTGATAATCCACAGTACCAAGCTGAGCATGCATAATCGAAATGACATTGAATTAACGATACAACCAGTAATTTCTTGATAGAAAAATCTAAAAGCCTTGTTCTGCGATATAAAAATTTCAATTTACCTGCACACTTGGATAGTATTTTGTCAGCAATAGATGAACAGGTTAATGACTGGTCTAATGTTAACCCCAAGTATGTAACACTTTTCTGAGACACTATTTCACACACATTCGATCTTAAGCAATTTTACTTTAGACAACTTCTTTTTTGTTCCAAATAAAATGGACTCAGTTTGTGACACTGCCACATTAGTTTAGGTATGTTTCTTAAAATTCGGCAAGGAGTTTAAGTACTTCATTGAGGCATATAGGTCTGTAGGTTTCATATAATGTCTGAGTGATATGTATATGTACTTATTTATATGTATCATTTTTTTTCATGTTTAATTCCACTGTGTGTAATGGTATATGAAGGGTGTTTGGTATTAGGCCACTGGTCGGTCGATACGTTTATCACCGCACACGCAAACTTATATCTATAGGGGGCGGTCTGTAGGAAAGGAGGTGTGTGAAACCAGAGGTAGTGGCGCCCGTACTCAGGGCTGCTGCCGCATGCTACTAGCATTGGTAAACTGTTTTCTCTTGGGTGGGAGAGAGAAAGAAGGCATTCCAACTGGGAAAACAGACTATGGGACCTAAACGCCGTTTGTAATGAGTGGAATACGGGTGCGTCACCAAATTGAGGACGTGACTAAATAACCTTCCCAGGTGGCTGGCTGGACTAATTCACCGGAGTTTGGTGAGACCGATTTGTTTTGTTTGTTTGTTTTATTATGTGCGTGGTATAACTGCAAACCAACGATCGCGTACTGGTTTCTTTTCTTTTGTGGATTACTATTTTTGTTTGCTATGTTATGGGACTATTGACCGGCATCGGCCTTGGATTATTCACTCTCTCGCAGCCATCAGGATAAAGGACAGAATATCCGTCATTTAGTTTGGACTTTTAGGTGAATTTCGGGACTGAAAGAGAAAGGACATTGAACTATTGGGGGGTTGTGTGGGTCATTTGAATGTGTGAAAATATAAAGCTTTATTCTGTGAGCTGTAATAGTGTATTTGTTTGGTGAGTGTTTTCCTTTCATGCTAGTAGATAGAAGATACTGTTTGTCAAATGTTATAGTTGGTTATTGTTAATTTGGTCAATGTTTCAAAAGAACCCCTTGTGCATTTAAGATAACACAGCCTGAAGTAAAAAGGTGGATTGTTACAAGTTTTTCCCAGATGTATTGAAAGCCTGTTGTCTATAAGCCACTTGCTGACACTATTTAATTCATTACGCAGTGTCTTCTCAATCTTGCTAATGTCATCCCCAGAGACCAACAATGCAGAATCATCAGCATATAAAAGCAGCTTACATTTCACAGCAGCTGGCATGTCATTAATATAAACCAAAAATAAAAGAGGGCCAAGGATTGAACCTTGAGGAACCCCACAAGTAATATCTCGAGAATCTGATATGGTCCCCTCAACATCACAAAATTGAGTTCTTCCAGTGAGGTAAGAGGTGAACCATTTCACAGCAGTATTTCTGAAGCCTATACTTTGCAGCTTTGATAATAAAATTGTATGATATACAGTATCAAAGGCTTTTTGTAAATCAAGAAGAATCATACCCACATACTTTCCCTCATCAAAGTTTTGTCGAATATAATCACATAAATGAATAAGACAGGTTTCAGTCGAATATGCTGCTCTAAATCCAGACTGCAGTTCATACAGCAGATTATGTTTGACAAGTTAATCTTCCACCTGCTCATACACAAGACGCTCAAACACCTTTGATATGGCTGTCAGAATTGATACAGGCCTATAATTACTAACATCTGATCTACTATTTTTCTCAAAAAGGGGGACTACCCGGGCCTTTTTCATATCACATGGAAAGATACCCTGACTTAAAGACAAATTTATTATATGGGTGAGCACTATCGCGCAAAAATCTGGATGGAATAAGGTCCTGTCCAGTAGCTTTGTTAATTGACAAAGTGGATAGACACAATCTCACCCTTTCCTCTGAGACAGGATCAATTTCAAAAACATCAGGAGTGACATGTTTATTTTTATAAAAGGAGTTTACAAATGATGGGCCATATCTACCTGACACCTTCGGCAGCTTATCGACCAAACTGGCAGCAACTGTTGTAAAAAAAGTATTAAAAACGCAAGCAACCTGCTGTTTGTTAGAAATCATTTTATCCTCAATAACTAACCCAATATTGCCAGTCTTAGATTTTGATTATCCTTTGACGGCAATATCAGTGAGAACTTTCCATAGCTTTTTAGGCTGATGTGAATTTGCCGTAATAGCATCAGCATAAAATTCAGACTTTGTTTTCTGTACCTTGTAACTAGCCTGATTACGAATATATATATATATTTAACATAATCACAAGACAAAGTTGACCTCTTAAACTTTCTGAACCATTTATCCCGTTGTCTAATAAGGTCCAAAATGTTAGAAGTCATCCAAAATGTTAGAAGTCATCCATTGCACTTCTCTGTTTAATTCTGGTTTCCTTCATTGGTGCAACAGTATCAAGAGTTTCTAAAAAGTGCTGTTTAAACAAAAACCAGGCCCCATCAACATCATTGCTTCTTAAAACATCTGACCAATCCCTCCTAGAAAGCATTTCTTTAAATTCCTCGGCTGTATAATGTTTTGTACATCTGTATCTAATTGAACTATAGCTACCAGTCTTCAATAGTGATTTAGATATTTTACGAGTGCAATAGGTGACACTATGATCACTCAAAGCAATATCAAGGATGCCTGATTGAGAAATATATTTATGTTCTGAAACTAATATTAAGTCTAGTAAGGATTGACTGTTAACAGACACTCTAGTAGGTTCAGTGATTAACTGTTTTAGGCCCGACACCTTGCAAAAAGTTAAGAGATTCTTTCAGGCTACTCTTACAAGGCTGTAATACATTTGTGTTAAAATCCCCCATAAGAATACATTCGTTCTCCATACATACATTACTCTTATAGCAGACCATTTCAAGAAGTTCATAAAAATCTGTTTGCTTAGGGGGTCTATAACAAACACAAATGATAATGGGTTTAGTTTTAGGAAGCAACAGTTCAATCCATGCAGACTCCAAACCTTCCACCTGTAGATCAGACCGCGGGTTATATGACAAATCATTCCTTATAAATAGGCACACTCCTCCTCCGTTTCTGTTACGATCGTGCCTGTAAATGGAGTAATCCGCAAGCTCGACTTCAACATCCTGTATTGATCCATCAAGCCAGGTTTCTGACACGGCAATCACAGCAGCCTTAGAGTTTCTTGCAAGTTGACTGTTCTCCTCAAGTTTAGGCAGCAAGCTCCTTGCATTAACATGAATAAAGTGAAGCCCTTTCCGATTAAAGACAGCCTCACAGTCTTTTCTTGCATCAACCAAAATATCATCAGAACACTGCAACTCCAACTCCTCCAAGCAATCATTGACATTCACGTGACACATTTCATTCATGCAACACCTTTTACATGCTAACGGAATGTCTGAATTGCTCCTTACGGCCCGATCATAGATTTTAGGTGCAATATTTCCACACTTTATGTGAACTAAAGTATCGCAAAAGTCACAAGCGACTGCTTTAGCGTTAATCCTCACAGCCTTACCGCAGTTAGGACAGTCACTGTTGCAACTCATCTTTGGCCGGTGTTTCATTTGCAAGCTGTTTGGCCCCGGACACTGATGAATATCTCTGGCGAGCAGCAGACAGATCGATATTATTGTGCCAAAAGCGTCAGCCCGCTGCCTTCCACGAGCTCTGTTTCTGACAGCGAAAAGGGTCTGCGTGGTGATCAAAGCAGAACTGCCATATCCAAAAAGCGTTCACAGAGGATCCACAGACTTTATAAACGGGCTCCCGTATACATGCGTTATTTCCATTTTGCTTGTAACTATATTCATATCTAAAACCTACAACATTCAGAAACAACATAACTAAAATTGCAGCCAGTGCTCCACAAGCACCTGTGTCACAGGCCGGGGGTGCGGTGTCGCCGTAGCAACCAGCCAACCGACACCCCCGAACTACCAAACCACCCTGAGGAGCTACCCCGTAGCACAAGAGGAGAGAGACGGACACAGAGGAACAGTTAAAATGTAGATTTATTAAAAACGGGCATGTAGTGGGCTCCATTCGATGGCTCCGTGCAGTGGCTCCATTCAGTCGCTCCACTCAGTGGCTCTGTTCAATGGCTCCGTTCAGTCGCTCCACCCAGTGGCTTTATTCAGTCGCCCCACTCAGTGGCTCCATTCAATGGCTCCGTTCAGTGGCTCTGTTCAATGGCTCCGTTCAGTCGCTTCACTCAGTGGCTCTGCTGTGCTTAACACAGGGAAAGGAAGGGAGTTCAACAGGGCCAACATGGACTGAAGAGAATGTACTCACAGGGGCGTTCAGCGGTGGGGGCTCGCACATAGGCTTTACTGCAGACAGCATGAAGAGAGGAGACATTCAGAGTATGCAGTATATCGTCAAGAGAGAGTACTCACAAGGGGCCTTTAACTGGGGTGCTTCAGCATAGAAGACGGAGCTTTTGACTGTGGTGGCTCAGCATAGAGACTTCAATGCACACAGCATAAAGAGAGGAGACATTCAGAATTGTCAGTATATCGTCAAGAGAGCGTACTCACAATGGGCTTTCGGTGTTGGGTGTGTTCAACTGAAATGCTTTTATCCTCCACCAATCAACACGTTGTTGCTGCACTTTTTCCCTCGCTGCAAACACTGTACTTCGCCCCACACGTGCGATCACCGCAATATCACTCTCATTAGTCGTGCAAAGTTCAGCAGACACAGCAGTATCACTCCAATCCCCAAAACTAGAACAATGTTCAGTCTCAGCGAGATATTTCCATGCAGGTCGATGGCAGGCATATGGTGAACAACAAAGCTTGTCAGTCTCGCAACAAAGTCAATGGTTTTCCTTCCTTAATCGCTTTCCCCACAACATAAAGCTGGTCACTTATCTTCCAAGCAGTTACTCCTTTTCGTAGCTCCTTCCTCCCTCAGTTTCGCTGCCTCCAAACCATCGCTGCACTCGCTCGCTCTCTGCACCGTGCACTGGGCTTTTCACCGGGCCTCCACTCCCTCCCCGGGGCTCAACTTCGCCCTCACTCCTGTAAAACAGCTGCTTTTATATCTCTCCCTTGAATCAGCACTCGTGTCTTTGCTCTCCTCCCACAGGTGCGGCCAATCACCCGCAATCAGCGTGGGGCGTCTCAAAGAGAAAAAAATAAAAATTCCGGTCCTAGTCACTCCCGTGACACCTGCACCTGACGCCATTTTAATAAACAAAACTACGGTAGGCTACACACACAACTAATCTAAGCAAAGATTATATACAGAATCAAGAAAGAAAAGTAAAGAGAGAGGAAAAGAGAATGACGAAATTACAATCAGTAAACCACAACCTCCGAGAAACATCAGAGAATCAGGGTCACCTTAAAGGGGCACAATAACTTAGAAACGCACCTAAAGGCTGCACACGGGTACTTGCATTGACTTTGGTTGCTGAACAAGTCCAAATGCAGGAGATTCTTGATGATTTTGCCAGGAGTGCACTGAAGCCTTCGTTTGGGTTATTGGGGTGGTCCACGTTGAATCCAAAGAAGTTTACTTGAAGATGAAATTGCCGGAAGAAGAAAGGAAACATCTCGAAGAGATGGAGCCATGATCTGAATTAATCAGACACTCTTAACCCTCTGGGGACCAAGGGGTTTTTGGGGTCCTTGAGATGTTCTGACATGCCCTGACATTTGTGCTGTTTTCAGTTGCTTATAAACATATTAATGGCAAAGGTGTAATTACACTCTATTTATCACAAACAGGGCTACAATAATACGTGAGCAACATGCATGTACATGTTTGTATTTGAGAGAATAATGTTTATGCATGGTTATTCAAAAAACAAAAAATTAAAGTGTCTGAAATTACACCACTGTCACAGCCACGCCCTCATCATCACTCACTCCATCCTCATCATCACTCGCTCCACCCACTCGTTCACTTTCCCCTGAGTTCTACTCACCTTCACCTGGCCTCTTCATCAGTCACACCCTTTATACACCACTCTCACTCACCAGTCATTGTCTGGTCTCGTCAAACACCACTGACATACAGACTCATCCACGCTACTCACCTCAGAGATTCTACTTACCTGTCGTGTTCGGTGTCTCCCATCTGCTGTCTTCAACCATCCGTCTGCCTTCCATTGAGAACCCTCGCAAACCCTTTCGCCAGCATCTACAACCAAGAGACATTGTTTACCATTCAGTTAAGTCTTTGTGAACTCTAACTTCAAAGTATCTACTCACCATTGCATCCCGGATCTGTTGCACCTTGTTCAATAAACTTCAATTCAACTTACCACCTGTCTGCTTCCGTTGTATCCGTGACAGAAGACCAGACCATCATGCAAGCTGCAGCCGATTCCGAGGATTCACCACCGCGCGATACTTTCGCGGATCTGGTTCAAGCTGTTCGTCAAGCCTTACAACAAAATCCACCAGTTAATCCTCCCCTCATCGCTGATGTCCCTCAAGATCCTCACCTCCCTTCATTTCCGCAAACACCCGCTGCTTCGGGAGCTGCCTCTGCGAGTCCCATGGCCCGACCACAAATGGATCTAGCAGCAGCTTTGGGGAGTCTCCAGCCAAGAAGGCGGCCACGCCTAATTCTGGTTCCCAGGATGGCCGCCTTCACGCTTCGTTCTGTTCCTGAGATCCCGTCTGCTGAACCTGCACCGCTGGTCCCGTCCAGCCCAGAGCTCCCTGCACCGTTGATCTCGTCCAGCCCAGAGCGTCCTGCACCGCTGGTCCCGTCCAGCCCAGAGCGTCCTGCACCGCTGGTCCCGTCCAGCCCAGAGCTTCCTGCACCGCTGGTCCCGTCCAGCCCAGAGCCTTCGCCGCTGGTCCCGTCCAGCCCAGAGCCTTCGCCGCTGGTCCCGTCCAGCCCAGAGCCTTCGCCGCTGGTCCCGTCCAGCCCAGAGCCTTCGCCGCTGGTCCCGTCCAGCCCAGAGCCTTCGCCGCTGGTCCCGTCCAGCCCAGAGCCTTCGCCGCTGGTCCCGTCCAGCCCAGAGCCTTCGCCGCTGGTCCCGTCCAGCCCAGAGCCTTCGCCGCTGGTCCCGTCCAGCCCAGAGCCTTCGCCGCTGGTCCCGTCCAGCCCAGAGCCTTCGCCGCTGGTCCCGTCCAGCCCAGAGCCTTCGCCGCTGGTCCCGTCCAGCCCAGAGCCTTCGCCGCTGGTCCCGTCCAGCCCAGAGCCGCCTTCCCCGCTGGTCCTGTCCAGCCCAGAGCCGCCTTCACCGCTGGTCCTGTCCAGCCCAGAGCCGCCTTCACCGCTGGTCCCGTCCAGCCCAGGACCGCCTTCGCCGCTGATCCCGTCCAGCCCAGGACCACCTTCGCCACTGGTCCTGTCCAGCCCAGAGCCTTCGCCGCTGGTCCCGTCCAGCCCAGGCCCGCCTTCCTCATCGCTGGTCCCGCCCGGCCCGCCCTCCTCATTGCCGGTCCCTCCCGGCCCGCCCTCCTCATCACCGGTGTCGCCCGGCTTCATCACCCCGGATTGGTCCTGTACTGCACCCTTTACTCCTCCTGCCTTCGCCGCTGGTCCCGTCCAGCCCACCGCCTTCGCCGCTGATCCCGTCCAGCCCAGGACCACCTTCGCCACTGGTCCTGTCCAGCCCAGAGCCTTCGCCGCTGGTCCCGTCCAGCCCAGGCCCGCCTTCCTCATCGCCGGTCCCGCCCGGCCCGCCCTCCTCATTGCCGGTCCCTCCCGGCCCGCCCTCCTCATCACCGGTGTCGCCCGGCTTCATCACCCCGGATTGGTCCTGTACTGCACCCTTTACTCCTCCTGTCACCTTCAGGGAGGTGGAGTCGCCGGCGGTCCACCGGCCTATTGTTACTGCCTGGTCGGTGGATCTCCGGTCTCCGCCTCCAGCCTCCGTCTCCAGCACTCCACCTCAGGCCAGCTGTCCATCACCGTCCCCTTGGCTCCTACCTCCTTCAGCCCCTCCATGGCCCTTGAGTCCACCAGCTCCTCCAGGCTCACTCGTCCCCCCGAATCCACCTTGGTCACTCGTCCACCTTCCCTCGCCTCTGGACTGCTCTCCTCCGGCTACGCCTCGTCCCTTCGTCCTCCCGGCTCTGTTGGACTCCTCGCTCCCTTCAGTTCCTTCTTTGGTCCTCACTCCCTCTGTCGTCACCGTGCCCTTCTGTCCCCTGTCAGTCCCTCACTCGCCAGAGCCGGCGGGTCCGCCATGTCCAGTTGGTCCCTCGGTGTCGCCTGGGTCCGTCGGCTCTTCGGCTCCCCCCGGATCTCCTCCCTCTTCTGCTCCGCCTCCGTCAGTCGGGCCCCTGGACCCCTCTACCCTTCCTCCTCCATGGCTCCTCCCTCCGTCAGCTCCGCCCTTCTCCATCTACGGCGCGGGTCGCGCCTGGTGGGAGGGGGGGGGGTACTGTCACAGCCACGCCCTCATCATCACTCACTCCATCCTCATCATCACTCGCTCCACCCACTCGTTCACTTTCCCCTGAGTTCTAATCACCTTCACCTGGCCTCTTCATCAGTCACACCCTTTATACACCACTCTCACTCACCAGTCATTGTCTGGTCTCGTCAAACACCACTGACATACAGACTCATCCACGCTACTCACCTCAGAGATTCTACTTACCTGTCGTGTTCGGTGTCTCCCATCTGCTGTCTTCAACCATCCGTCTGCCTTCCATTGAGAACCCTCGCGAACCCTTTCGCCAGCATCTACAACCAAGAGACATTGTTTACCATTCAGTTAAGTCTTTGTGAACTCTAACTTCAAAGTATCTACTCACCATTGCATCCCGGATCTGTTGCACCTTGTTCAATAAACTTCAATTCAACTTACCACCTGTCTGCTTCCGTTGTATCCGTGACAACCACAAAACATAGTAAATATATGTTAGCAATACTTCTGAGTAATGGATGTTGTCGCCTAGAGTTTTTCCTTCAAAATGATCTGAAAATCATCCTGCCTAATCATAAACCAATACATTGATTTACATTTTGTAAAACACTTTTTGTTTGGGAAGGCAATATGCGCAGGAGCGACGATCCAACACCATGATGAATAGTAAGTGAGAAGACACCTAAGACATTGACCCGCTTAATGACCCGCATACTGAGCCTTTCATTCAGGTGCGTCACAAGAAAGAATGCGAGGACAAAATAAATAAATAAAATCCAAATATAAATGAGTCAAAAGCACATTTTTAGTACACCGTAATACCTGGATTTTTTGTCACAACTTTTTTATACATGCAAATTGTATAATCACACGTCTCTCTCACACACCACAGATCATTTAGCCGGGACGCAGAGGACGCAGGCGCTGACTGTTCGCCGCTTCTGCTCCTGACTTTGACTGATTTTAGATATTAGATTTTTAACCCTAGATTTTATGTTTTTTAACTTTTTTTAGTTCTGTTTTACATGTCTTTGTAACTATCGCTGGGTGAAGCATTTTCCCAAATTTTTTTTTGGACCTGCACGCTCGGTTGTCCACTGGATTTGTATGACTGTGTAGCTTACCTGCTACTTTCTTCGCTCACATTGGCTTCAGCAAATCGTCCTCTCGCAAAAGAGGCACCGACCCGGAAAATCCCGGCGCTTTCTAGCTCCCACTGTTAGTGGCTTTGTCCCAGACAGTCCTTCAGCTGTTTCGGTGAGGATTGGCATTGTTTTGCCTCGGATCACCTGCCCAGTTTCCATCTCTGCGCCGCTAACTCGTGGCAAACGGCAATCATCAGACGAACATTCAACGCGATTGGCATCATGTTGATATACTCCGATCTACAACTGCTGAAATATAACAACTACTCCACTCCAGTATGCATCTCAGCCATCAAACAGTCTGGACTCCTGCGCAGGCCACGTTACATCCACAGAGGTTCCCGCAGAAAGTTTGTTTACACCGGGTCTTCTATTGCATCTTTCTGGTCGGCTGAGCGAAACGTCGCACTACAGTTACGTCATCAGAGCGCTGTTACTGCCTGGTCTAGTGCCCTTGGAAACACTGCGAGGCACACTGAGTGGGTCAGAAAACCAGGAGCGGATCACAGCCTGCTCAGACCCGTGCAGAAAATCGCAAACTCTCCACACATTAAAATAGAGCTTTTAAATACACAATCCTTGACAGGAAAAGCAAGCTTTATACACGATCACATCTTGGAAAATCGGACGGACTTCATGTGCCTCACTGAAACTTGGCATAAGCCAGAGGCTTATTATGCCATAAACGAAGCCTGTCCCTCTGCTTACACCTACCTGCAGAAAGCTCGCAGCACTGGACGTGGTGGTGGTCTTGTGATAATACACCAAACTAAATTCAAACTGTCCGCTCTGTCATTACCTGAATTTTCTTCATTTGAATGCTTAGCTTTCAAATGCAAACCTCCTTTTCCGATGACAATATTACTTATCTACCGCCCACCCAAACCAAACTCAGCCTTTGTCGAGGAGATGCACGATCTAATTACAACAATTGGTTCCACATCTACAAACCTTTTAATACTTGGAGATATGAATATTCACGTTGACACCCCCTCTTGTCGCGCAGCTGCTGAATTTTTACAATTACTAGACTGCTTGAATCTTACACAGCATGTTGATGTCCCAACACACACCAGAGGGCATACTCTTGATCTGGTCATCACTGATTCTGCTTCCATTAATAACCTGCAAGTGCATGATCTTGGCTTATCTGACCATAAGTTAATTTCGGTGGAAATGCCATTTTTGCCTCCTCACTCCAAGCCTAAACGCCAAATCTGCTTTCGTAACATTAAAAACATTGACCCAGACACCTTGACCCTGGATCTCTACCATCTCTCCTCTGCAAATTTTTCATCAGCCAGTGAATCAGTCGCGTTTTACAATAATTCACTTTGCAGACTTCTGGATCTTCATGCCCCCATCAAGACCAAAACAGTATCCTTCGTACGCTCAGCCCCATGGTACACCTTGGAGCTGCGGAAAATGAAGGCACTTGGCCGTATCCTTGAGCGTCGTTTCAAAACATCTGCATTAACTGTACATAGATTAGCCTATAGAGATCACCAACAAGCCTACTCCAAGTCACTTCAAGATGCACGGTCACAGTACTTTTCGGACATCATCAACAACAGTCCTGGAAACTCCAAGCAGCTCTTCTCTACAATAAACCATCTCCTTAAACCTCAGACTAAAACTCACACAGAAAACACAGAGGAACGCTGCAATAACTTTATCACTTTCTTCAGAACAAAAATTGACTCCATCCGATCGCATCTCTCCGGTTCCTCTGCACTACCTGCCCATTCTGTCAGTTCACAGTCTGGTTTCTTCCACTCTCTTCATTGCTTCTCTGAAGTTTCTCAACTTGAAATTGAGGGAATCATTAAAAAAATGAAATCATCTTCCTGTGCCCTGGACCCCTTTCCCACTATCCTGATAAAATCAAATCTCTCTGCCATAAGTCCCCTCATCACAAAAACAATAAACCACTCCCTCCAGTCTGGCCATGTTCCTTCCCCCCTCAAAATTGCGGCTATCACCCCACTTCTTAAAAAACCCAGTTTGGACCCGGAAAACCTTGCCAACTTCAGGCCCATATCCAAACTTCCATTCCTTTCCAAAGTATTGGAAAAAGCAGTTGCTGCTCAGCTCCAGGACCATCTTCAACGTCACAACATGTATGATAAGTTTCAGTCAGGCTTCCGGTCCGCCCACAGCACAGAAACAGCTCTGGTCAGAGTCACAAATGACCTTCTGATGGCAGCCGATGCTGGCTCCCCCTCAATTCTTATCCTCCTTGACCTCACAGCAGCTTTTGACACTGTCGACCACAACATTCTTCTCGACCGCCTCCATAGTGATATAGGACTATCAAATTCTGCTTTGGACTGGTTCACATCCTACTTATCTGGAAGGACCGAGTACGTCAGTTTGGGTGCAGCTAAATCTCACCCACATGCTGTCACATGTGGTGTTCCTCAAGGGTCAGTACTTGGTCCAATTCTCTTTATTCTCTATATGCTCCCCCTTGGCCGCATCATTAGCCAGCATGGTATCTCCTTCCATTGCTACGCTGATGATACACAACTTTACCTCAAAATAAACCCAACCCCCCACCTCCCGGCTGCTCTGCCTTCATCATCTTGCACACCACCACTACTGACCTCCTGCCTGGAGGAGATAAAGGCCTGGATGAGTCAGAACTTCCTTCAGTTAAATTATTCCAAAACTGAGGCAATTCTTGTCGGCACTCCTCAGCAGGTTCAGTCGTCCCTAATAACCTCTATCACTTTTTCTGGAAAAGTCATCCCTCTCTCATCTACAGTAACCAACCTCGGTGTAAAACTTGACTCTCACCTCACATTTGACAACCATGTCAAACATCTGTGCAAATCATCCTTTTTCCACCTTAGGAATATTGCCAAACTCCGTCCCACACTCACCCTTTCTGACGCCACAAAACTTGTCCATGCCTTTGTCTCCTCCAGGCTGGACTATTGTAACGCTCTTCTGTATGGGATCTCTAGCAAGAGTCTGCAGAAACTCCAACACATACAGAACAGTGCTGCTAGGATCCTAATGAGAGTGCGTAAATACGAACACATAACCCCCATCCTTCAAGCACTTCACTGGCTCCCCATCTCCGCCAGGATCCAATACAAAATCACTCTCCTCACCCACCAATGCATCCATGGAAATGCTCCACCCTACCTCAAGGAACTTCTCACCCAGCAAACATCAACCAGAAACCTCCGTTCACAAAATGGCAATCGTCTCCGTCCTCCCAGAACCAAGCTCCGGACCATGGGAGACCGTGCTTTCTCCTCTGTTGCCCCGAGACTGTGGAACTCATTGCCAGACCACCTGAGGGTTCCACAGGCAGTTGACCACTTTAAAAAAGACTTAAAAACTTTTTTATTTAAAAATAGCTACAATTAATGTGAAACTGAACTGTTTTATATTTAATGTTTTCTTATCCTTGCCCCTGTTTTTACTTCTGAAATATGTTTGATGTAGCACTTTGAGATTTGTTCGCAAATGAAAAGTGCATTATAAATAAAATTTATTATTATTATTATTAATATCCAAGGTAAACATTTCTAATAATTGTGCAGTTAATTCTCACACTGTATTTTCAGAAAGTTTTGGAATACATCCTCTGCCCAAATGTGTCACTAATAAAAAACAATAATAAATAATTTAATGAGAAGGCTTATTGACCTATAAAGATTATTTTACATCTACCTTGTAAATATATTTTTTCCATTTTATTAAAAAGTGTTCACATGTAAAAAAAAAAAAAACACAATTATAACAATATTTCAAGTGTAATCTTTCTCTTTTTTTAAGTATCATACATATTTCAAAAGATTCATTAGTTTGATATAGCCTAACGTTACATTGGAACAAACACTATAACATCTATAGTTTATGAGTTTATTTGACAAAACATACTATATATATATATATATATATTTAACATATGAGCAGAAACTGGCTAACAAAAGCTTATTTGATGTATTGAGGATGAGGATGAACACAAGCGCAGACAGTATGCAACACACAACGTTTATTTAAAGACAAAAAACAGAGAAAACAAAACCCACGAGGGGTCAAAACAAGACAGGTTAGACTACTTTAGACGGACAACACTAGACTAAGACTCTATACTATAGAGTATAATAAACTATACACTAAACTAACAGTAAAGACGGGATCAAACACTTCTTTCCAGACAAGACTTTCAACGGGTTACTCACGGGTTGTTTCACACACAGAATGACAATCAGGGATCAATAATGAACCAGCACAGGACAGCAAACACACGGGGATTAAATAGGGAGAAACTAATAATGACAACAGGTGACACAGATGAAACAATAATGACTAACGAGGAGAACAAGGGGGCGGGGATGAGTAACGAGACAACACAAGCACACAGCCCAAACACAAGGCCATGTGCTTGCACACAAACATGGGTCTGTCATGATCCTGCCTCAAGACTTAAAGAAAGACAAGGACTACATGGCAGAATCATGACAATTTGATGTCTATTTTACAGTAAAAACGTAATAGTCTTTCCAAAACTAGCCACAACTAGTAGGCTAGCAACAGCGCGCATATATGCCGTCATTCATCACACACAGAAACGCGATTCATATTTAAACAGTCTTTTTGCGGTTTACAGACACTATCGCGATTAGAACAAAGCATATAAGAATAAAAAACTTAACCAGCACTTCTGAGGTAAATTTCCCAGGATTATTCTTCACCGCCTCGCAAGATGACAGTACATTCATCTGATTAAACTTGGTGTGTTTTATCGAGCTGATGTGGCCGGTTTGCATGTATTGATCATTTGCGTTTGAATAGCGCGCGCTCTCCGTGGGCGTGGTCACATTAAAAGATAACGAGCTATAATGAGAACTCGCTCTTTTTATATAGATTACATAAACAGAGAATATTTGTTTTAGTTTTGAATTAGATCATTTAAAAGTACACACTTAAATGATTATAGAAATATATTGCTCATGTCTGGGTGAATAGTATTCGCTGAGTTTTGTTTAAGTTTACAGACGTGCTTTAGAAAAAAAGTTCACGGAGACGGAGAGGCAGAAAGCACTCCCTGTTTATTTTCTTTATTTTACAAAAGCACAATGTTTTATTTCGATTGTAAGTGGACACATAAAAAGGTAGACATTTAACAGCTTATTTTTTCATATTTCTTAAGTCTGTATGACCAAAAATGACGGAGTATTTTAAATCTATTCGTCTGCTTTGTAAAAAAAAACGAGCAAAACGGTTTGCGGTCCCCAGAGGGTTAAAGGTCCTATCAGTTCACCCCATTTGGGGAGGTGACCAATCAAAGATGACCGGGAGAAAGTCTTTGTTTCATCTCATCCCCATTTGCATGTTTATGGTGGCTTGGAGAATTTGTGCGTCTTTACACAAGTATGGTAAAAATATTTATGATGCAATTTAACATAACATGTTGTACACCATTGATTTTAAAATCAAAAGAGGATTCTTTTGATACCAAGAAAGAGGGATTTGAAGACATTAAAGCAGTGATACATAATCTTTGGATATCAACATTTGAAGTTACTCTAACATAATTAAAGAATCATAACTAGGCTAATAAAACATAGGGAAATGCATAAAACACAGGATAAATACTATAAACATTTGGGAAAGTTTGTGGATGGAGTAACTGTCCTTGTGTATTGGAAGTTTATCTCTATAGTCTTTGACCAAGCGGCTCGTGCTGTCTGGTCTCCTGTGCTGTGCTCCACAGTCTCTTGCAGAGATCGTTCAGGGGAGAGAGGTGATAACGGTCTTTGAAGAGAACTGGTTTGAGGGTCAATGACAACAGGGGAGAGGGGGAAGATTTTATGAGGTCTAGAGCATTTTGATTAGGTCCATTCGTTACATGGCCAAGCCTTGGAGGCGCATCCTTCCTGGCCACGTTCAGATCTGCCTGCCTTCTTGGAGGAAAGCTTGGATAATGAGTCTTGGCCCCTACTTGGATTTTTTTTTTCTAATTCTATACTCTCCAAAATTCTCGACGATCGTGGCATTGTGCGTCACCTTATTTTGACCTGAACTCAATTAGACGGCTCAAACAAAACTGGTGCTACTGAGATTGGTGGAGATTTTCCTTTAAAGGGGTGGTAAAATGCCATTTTCACAATATGTAAAATAAATCTCTGATGTCCCCAGAGTGTGTGTGTGAAGTTTTAGCACAAAATACTCAACAGATATTTTTATATAGCATGTTAAAGTTGTCATTTTTTGAGGGTTTGCAAAAACGCACTGTTTTGTGTCTAGCCCTTTAAATGCAAATGAGCTACTGCAGGGGGCGGAGCTTCAAGAGCTCGTGTGTGTGTGTGTGTGTGTGTGTGTGTGTGTGTGTGTGTGTGTGTGTGTGTGTGTGTGTGTGTGTGTGTGTGTGTGTGTGTTAGCAGCTGCAATTACCTCATGAAGACACACTAAAATTACAGAAACTGTTCTGCCTTTAATGTTAAAACGGAGTCAGACAAAGATGGAGAGACTCCAGAAGAAGTGACACATGACATGTAGAAGAACAGGACGTCTCTGATTGGTTAGTTGATGAGTTTATGTTGCTGATGTGGAGTTAACTATCTTCAATATTAGCATATTCTGTCATGGTAATCTATAAATCGCTCGTGTAGGAACTGCTGTGAGACGCACACAGAGTGACTTTCTATTGCATGTGAAAAGATGGATGCTAAAGTTTGAGCTGACTCACAGATGTGCTCGACAGCAACTCTTCCTCTCCTCAACATGGACTGTGTTCCGGGGGCGGGGCTTATGTGTTCCGGGGGCGGGGCTTATGTAGATTATAGGGTTGCTGATGTCACTAACCCGGGAGGAATGTCGTGTAGTTCCTACCAGCCGTTTGTTGTAGTCCTTTTTTTTTAAAAGCAAATATCTTCCTTTGCTTTGAACTCTGAGGCCACATTTACACATAGCCGGGTATTTAGAGAAACGAATATTTCCCCCCCTCCGTTTTCAATAATAACATCGTGCACACAACCCGCATAAATACGCCGTCGAGCGCCTTTATAACTATGCCAAACCTATGGGCGGCAGTGTAGGGAGAAGGATAAAGCCATGCAAGCCAATCAGAATCCTCAGAATCGACAAGAGAGAACCTAAAACCCTGTTTCTCCCAGTTGACACGATAACACATAACCGGCGTTTTCAGAAATCTCCACTTTGGCCGGAGTTTTTAGAAATAATCGTTTTCTGGGATAAAAACGGCGTTTTCGTGTAAATGACAGGCCAAAACGCAGAGAAATATCTGCGTTTTCCCATCGTGTAAACGGGGCCTGAGTGTTGTAACTTTGCAGATGTTGTTTATGATCAAACACAACATTACACACTAACTAAAGTTAGAAAACACAACATTACACACTAACTAAAGTTAGAAAACACAACATTACACACTAACTAAAGTTAGAAAAGTGAAATACTTTACCACCCCTTTAACTTTTCCCTTTTTTCCTGGAAAGGGCTCCTCCGGATCTACACGTGGAGTATGCACTTCTCCTGCTCAAAGTAGTGGATGCCTCTCATCAACAGTGGGGAAATCTTAATGATTTAAAGAGCCAATTTAAAGAGTTTCGTAAAAATGTGCAAACATGCACACATCCATGAAAGACTAAAGCCTCTTCTAAGAGCCAACAAAATCTAAATATAAAGAGCAGTTATACATCATTATACAATTATTAATCGTTCAGCTCACATAGCCTATAACCCCGGTGTCCTGGCCGCCCAGTGGCCTCTGTCCATCATGGCCTCCTCATCATCCCCATACACTGACTGGCTTCATCACGGTCTCCTCTCCACCAGTAAGCTGGTGTGTGGTGGGCGTTCTGGCACAATATGGCTGCCGTCGCATCATCCACGTGGAGCTGCACATTGATGGTGGTTGAGGAGATTCCCCCTTCCATATGTTAAGCGCTTTGAGGTCTCAGAAAAAGCGCTATATAAATGTAACAAATTATTAATTAACAAATTATATTGGTGCTCTTTTTTGATGCACTAAAAAGAAATAAGTAGCAGTAGCCTACTAAAAAGAGATGGAGCCGCAAAGGAGCTAATCATTAACTGTAACTGTAACTGTAATATTCCCTGGATACGATGAAGAGAATAACATCTCTGTCATTGTAGACGAACAACCTTGGACGAATGTTGGCTCTCTTGCTGGAGTGGTTGATCAGGCGCCTTATGGCGAGGGGGTGGCACTGGCATATTTCCTTATGGGCATCAATGCACATGCCCTTACTTGCTTTGTTCTGGTAAAGGAACATGTAGCCAGGATTAGAGAAGCCTGTGGGATGTTAGATGTCCAGCCCTGTTTCTCCATCCAGGCCTCCACTTGTGACGCCGACCAAAATGTTCTATTAAGACAAATCATGAGAAGCATTAGCCATTGTGGTTACATGTTCTATGAAATTTAACTATTTCTGCACCCCTGACGTTACATTTCTGACTGTAAGAAAGTGTGTATATGGATCCTCACCAAGGACACGCTGTTCACGCAGCTTGAACTGTTGGCTACGCCAGCGGTCGTAGCAGTGCCTCTCGTGTTCAGCACACAGCTGATGTCTGCGTGCCCTTTTCGGAGGAGGCCCGTCGAGAGTCACTGGGAAAGACTGAACCAGCAAGTCAAACGCTGTGTGTTCATCCATCCTGTGCTCTCTGCTGGAAGACCCACCAAACCCACGTCTATAAGATCAATGAAAAATAACGAAGAAAGTGCCAATTAATGTTTGCTTTGAGTAGCACCAATACATAATCATCATCACGTTCATTAGATGTCAGATTGCATACCGTGTTTTTCCAGCAAGCTTTTCGATCACGCTGTGGGCCAGGAATGCATCTGTCAGTGTTTTTGCCTGATAATGCTTCTGGTCAGTTTCTGGAGTGTGTCCCAGGAGCCGAGCCACTGCAGTCCTCTGCGCCTCCGACAGGTCTTTAGCTGCCGCCCTGAAGGCTGTCCGAGCGTCGCTGCTGGTCACACTGGGAATGTTGTATCTAGAACACAAGGCAACATCAGTATGCAAAAGAACAAGCGGACCATGAGCACATTTGTGTAATTTTGATTTTGTAAAAAATGATGCAGATATGTATAATGACTCTTACTTGGCATGGAGTCTTCAAGTCGTTGCAGGGATTGTGAATCGGCCTCCCACTGCTTGAGACAAAAAACTGTCCTCTGCCGTCACATCGTTCCCTGACTTTACCACCGTTACCTTGGAGCATCACTGGCCGAATCTCATTAAAGTACAGGCCAAACCACTGTGGAAAATAAATAAATTAATGTATTGAATATATATTTAATTATATAGGCCACAATATAATGTAATTTTGAATATATACGTACACGTTCCTGCTCGTCCGACAGCGGTACTTGTGCTACTTGTGATGCAGCGGTTTTATGTTCTTTCACCGCCACAGAAGCTCCGTCCGGCAGATGGGTTCTGCTCTCCCACTCCTCAACCTGCAAACAGACACACGTGCACTTTCAATGACACCTGTCACGAACACTCAACGGGTAAACACATCTGTGCAGATCAGGAGGCACTGGTCAATAAAGCACGGTGTTACTGACATACACTTACAGTCATGTTAGTCACAACTCCAGGCAGCTGAAGGAGCTTGAGTATAACTATTGCCTCAAGATAATAGAGGACAAGCAGACACTGGTTTGTGTCGAGGGCCTCCCCTGAAGCGGCTCCTGGACCCTGCAGTTTGCCCATGACAGCCAGGAAATCCATACGAGCGACATCCAAGATCCTAACACAGTCTCCCGGCAGCTTCTCCTGGCCGGAACCCTGGTGCCTGAGGAAAACAAATAGGAATGTTGAATTTCCATTTAATAGATAAAAAACTGACCTTTTTTGTATCACTTCCTTGTTGACCTTCTTAGACATGCCAACCTGTATGCCATCTAGAGGATCCATAAAGTTTTTGCAGTCGTTGAATAGACTTGGATCTTTAGTGCGGGTGTCGGTGGAGGTAATGATGTACTTCATGAACCTTAGAGAGAGAGAGAAAAGAAATGGTTGTTATAGTCAGAATATGGCCTATTCCTATAATCAGTTAGTTATAAATTAGTTATATATGTTTGATATGTCACACAGTTCTGACCTCTTCAGACTCTTCCAGTAGTTCAGCACCGTCTGCTTTGCAAGCTTCGTCTGGCTCAGTACAGTGAAGTACTCTTGTACTTTCTCCACCTCGCGTACAAAATTCAGGTTCGGCTCGTTGGGGTCCATGTAATGCATGAACCTGGAGACTGATTCCACCTGTAATTATACATTTAACACTCAAATCTGCAGGGCTCGATATAAAACAGGGTTACACTTTATTTCGATAGTCCACTTTAGACATTCTACTAACTATAAGTAACTTTTCAGCTACATGTCAACTAACTCTCATTAGAGTATTAGTAGGCTGTAATAGACTGTCAGTAGACTGTGAGGTCATAATTAGGTGTTATGGTTCGGGTTAGGAGAATAAGTTGACTTGTAGTTGCCAAGTTACTTATAGTCAGTAGATTGTCTGTTGGGGGACCATCAAAATAAAGAGTTAGCAGATATTAAGCAGACAGTCTACTAATACTCTCATGAGTTAGTTGACATGCAGCTGCAAAGTTACTAATGTTCAAAGTGGACTATCGAAATAAAGTGTTACCTAAAACATGTTGGGGGGGGGGGGGATTTCGACTGGTGATGTCACTCTCCATTTTATATAGGCTTACACACACGAGAACCATTAATCTACAGGTGAAACTCAAAAAATGTGAATATTGTGCAAAAGTTAATTTATTTCTGTAATTCAACTTAAAAGGTGAAACTAATATATTATATAGACTCATTACATGCAAAGTGATATATTTCAAGTCAAGTCAAGTCAAGTCAAGAATATTTATATAGCGCTTTTCACAATACAGATTGTATCAAAGCAGCTTCACAGTATTAAATTAAAATAATAATAAAACGTCCATGTTTGGTAATGCTAATCAATAGTATTATTCATTGATTAATTAAATTGAATATCCCCAACTGAGCAAGCCAAAGGCAACAGTGGCAAGGAAACGAAAAACTCCCATCAGGTGACCTAATGGTGACCTAAAACTCCATCAGGTGACCTAATGGTGACCTAAAACTACATCAGGTGACCTAAAACTCCATCAGGTGACCTAAAACTCCATCAAGTGACCTAATGGTGACCTAAAACTCCATCAGGTGACCTAAAACTCCATCAGGTGACCTAAAACTCCATCACCGCGGTTTGGACCGCGGTTTCCAAATGAGATGCAAAATTTGCTCTGATCAGAAAGAGGACTTTGGACCACTGAGCAACAGACCAGTTATCTTTTTCTTTAGCCCAGGTAAGACACTTCTGACGTTGTTTGTTGTTGATCCTACCGAACCAGACTGAGAGACCATTAAAGGCTCAGGAACCCTTTGCATGTGTTTTATATTAATTCGCTGATTCGCGTGTGACACTTTGAGCCTACAATCCTGAACCCTTTCACAATATTAGAATTTTCTGAGATTTTGAAATTGGGGTTTTCATAAGCTGTAAGCCATAATCATCAAAATTATAACACATAAAGGCTTGAAATATTTCACTTTGCATGTAATGAGTCTATATATTAGTTTCAACCTTTTAAGTTGAATTACTGAAATAAATGAACTTTTGCACAATATTCAAATTTTCCGAGTTTCACTTGTATATGCGAAATTCCCTGAATATTAGTGCAGATTCCCTCTTGTTAAGACATTAACAATGAAATTAGCACAAAATGATAAATCGCCTCATTAAACCATCATTTACATTTATTCATTTAGCTGATGCTTTTATCCAAAGCGACTTACAAATGAGAATAGAAGCAGTTAAACTAACAGTAGGACAACAGTATAAGTGCTATGACCCTTCTTAGTTTAATCTAACGCAGAACGGGGCTAATATGGTCATACTTCCTGGTTCTGGTAAGAACTCGAGCTGCTGCGTTTTGAACCAGCTGTAGTTTGTTTATTAAGCGTGCAGGGCAACCACCCAGTAGAGCATTACAATAATCTAGCCTTGAGGTCATAAACGCATGAACTAATTGTTCTGCATTATTCATTGAGAGCATATGACGTAATTTAGATATATTTTTAAGATGGAAGAAAGCGGTTTGACAGATACTAGACACATGACTTTCAAATGAAAGATTGGTATCAAAGAGCACACCCAGGTTCCTAACCGACGACGAAGACTTAACAGAGCAGCATCAAGTGTTAGACAGTACTCTAGGTTATTACGTGTGGAAGTTTTTTGTCCAATAATTAGAATCTCTGTTTTTTCTGAATTTAGTAATAGGAAATTACTAGTCATCAAATTTTTTATATCCGCTATGCATTCCGTTAATTGTGTGAATTGGTAGGTTTCGTTAGGTTTTGAAGAAATATACAGCTGAGTATCGTCGGCATAACAGTGAAAGCTAATTCCATGTTTCCTAATGATATCTCCTAATGGTAGCATATACAGAGTGAACAGCAGCGGTCCTAGTACTGAGCCTTGTGGTACGCCATACTGAACTTGTGATTGATAAGACATCTCTTCATTTACTGCTACAAACTGATAACGGTCAGATAAGTATGATTTAAACTATCTATCTATATGTCTATCACTATGTTACAAAGGCAGTAAAATATTACACAAATGTATGACCACCGCTTGTAAACCCATTTATATATCAGCCATTTGTATTTGTTTTAGTTCGTCAGTTTATTTCCACCATATTTTTATCGACCACTAGATGGCCCTATTGTCCATTCGATCGATGCCTCATCTTAGCATACTTTCCAGTTTTGTGTTGATTCATATGCATAGTGTAATAAAACACAAAAGGGTGTATGTGCTTTGCAAAGCAAGATGTAATCATTTTACTATCAAAATTCTGGATTACGAATGTATCATTCATCATGTAAACCTCAACCGTTATTATTATTATCAATCAAACTACATTGAAAAGTTAAGACAATCAACCATTCTTAGCTTAGTTTCACCAACATACGGACAATATTGGCTTGGTACAGAGAGCTTTAGGAGCTGTGTGAACTTTTAGCTAGCTAGACTATGACTTCATTATATAGATGAGAGAAACACTATGAACAACCAAATGAAGACAGTTCTGCAAACCTGCTTAGATGACGTGCTGCTCATAACATTTACACAACGCATGATGATGTACATGGCAGTCTAACCCATAGGCAAAGAACACAGTCTGAACGTACCAGAGAAATGGTACAGCCCAATGGGGAGTGAGGGTTTGAAAATGCTATTTCATTAGATTATTTCCTGAATTGTCAATGTCACTTTTATTTGTATAGCACTATTAAAACAACACATGTTGACCAATGTGCTTTCCATCATCTGAATACGATAGACAAAATAGTACAACAGTAATAAGTAAGGAATAATTGACGACAGGCCGTTGAATTATTAGAAAAATAATGCACACCGAGGTGGTAATGTGGTCACGACGCGAAGCGGAGTTACACATCGGGTGTGCATTATTTTTATAATAATTCAACGGCCTGTCGTCAATTGTTCCGCTTCTACTACAGTTCCCACACCTCGACATATTGTTCAGATGATGTATTTCAAGACGTTTGTAAAGTTTTTGTCATTAAAACGCTCTTGTATGTAGAACTTCCTTGCGCATCTAAACCCTTGCTCTGTTGCTGATTCCAGAACGTCATTGTAGAGTTAGCGGAGGTTTGAGCCGCTGATAGCAGAGTAATGCTGGACACACACTTAACCACTAAATATTCTCTGACTGTGAATGCTGGAGATTTTAAACACCGCTGTGAACACAGACTGAACGCGCTGAACACGCGTGCATGATCAGTCATAAGTGTCAAATTACATTCATAAGCGGCCTTAGAGAGAAGCATGTGCGTCAATATTATTATTTATTTATTAATTCAATTCGTTTGAATTAATTCGTTCATTCTATTAGTGACAGTCGACTAGACTAATAAATGAAACACAAAGCCCTTTTAACAAGTATAGGCCTATCAATAATTATTTGTTATATTATCTTCAATAATCACGAAAACCCGTGCAACAGGACTATCAATTTATTTAAATATTCAGTTTAATTTTCCATTGATTATGTATAGGACTGTATACTTTATTTATTAAAATTAAACTGCATGTTTCCATTGATTGTGAAGTTAGACATTGAAAACTGCAGATCAAGCGCATGGGGCTGCATGGTTTCTCTTGTTATGAATTGTATCGTATTGTCGATGTCGAATACGCGCAGTGATATGGAGCTGTACTGCGGTTACAGACCTGCCGGAACTACTTTAGCCGTGCGGTTCCCTGAAAATAATTGCACACCGTAGAACGTTTGTCAACCAATCAGATTCAAGCATTCAACGGCCCTGTAGTATAAAATAGAAAAAAAAAAAGATCATCAAAAGGATGAATAGGCCATGTCAAACAAATGAGTCTTAAATTGTACTTTAAAGACATGTACAAAGTCAGTATCACTAGCATGTAATGGTAAGCTAGTCCAAAGTCTTGGCGCTACTACCCCAGACGCACGATCCCCTCTCTGGCTCAACTTGGTCCTTGGGATTTTCAGTCAATTTTGTGTTGATGATCTCATAGTTCTTCCTGTCTGATGCCCTATTAACAAATCTGATAGATAAGCCGCTGCTAGCCATTTTGGTGCCCTAAGCAAACTTCCTTTATGACGCCCTCTACCCTGAGAAACTTCGTCGGGAACTAAAAATGTCACAAACTTTTTTTTCTTCCACTTTCTCTCTGCCTGCCTACAGATTTGTCTAAGACCTCTTATCTCATAATGTAACCACAGATCAGACCAAACTTTACACGGTTTAATGTTGAGGAGCCACTGCATCTAACACATCTTTAGAGGTTCAATGCAACCAATACAAGTGCTCATCAACACCCATATCCTGAAAACAGAGTCAGACACCCTACACACCTCAATAAACTGTGTAATAAATTCTGTACCAGTCATCGAGGAAAAACTGCAAAAACATTGCAGAGATTTCACAGGATTGACAAAACAGCATGAGTCAGGAATATTAAACAATATAGGTTTATGGTCCAAGATAACATGGTCGTTTAATTCTAAATCTTTGGTAGAGAGACCATGGGTTAATAGCAGATCTAAAGTACGGCTGTACATAAGAGTTGGACCATTAACTAATTGGGTTAGATCAAAATAATCGATCAAGTTTAAAAAGTCCTTAGTCATGACATTTTCTAGGCAGCAGACATGTTAAAATCACCTAAAATGAACAATCTATCAAATTTTGAAAACAAACCTTCTAAAAAGTCACCAAATTCATTAATAAAATATTTCTGTGCTGTTGGAGGCCTATAAATAATAGCAATGGCAACTGGACTACAAATGTCTAGTCTCAACAGTTGTCGTTCAGATGATCCGCATTATTCTGCTGCTATTAATCTGCAGTTAAACTTCTCTCAGAATATAAACTGTTAAACAGAGCTTGACTAGATACCGGCTAAAGACAGAATAAACATGCTTCACACAGGTTGCAGTGAGAACACACAATCAGTTGTTTATTGGTACAGGTGCAGCTTAAATAGAACATCACATGGCATGGACACATGACAAACACACCTGAGAGGAATCCACAATAATTGGGAGCATACTCAACCAATCAATCAATTAACATAAACCAGTCCTCCTCCTGACCCGATGAACGAGGGGTATTAGGAATCTACAATCCTGTGGTATGAGCTCAGAGAAAGGACTCATGTCCCCACTTGTAATTCACGTCTCAGTAATAAACATAAAATCTAAGCCGTGTGCAATGAAGAAGTAATTTAATATAAATGTCTTATTCATCACTGACCTCGTGTTATTATATCCTCATCCGATTGTGTTGTCCGATGTAACGGTTTAATATTACATTGTTGGTATGTGATGGTAATAATTGTTGGTATGTGATGGTAATAATTGTTGGTATGTGATGGTAATACATACAATTTTGGATAGGCTAAATACCATTAAATATCCCCTTTTTGAACTATGGGGATAAGAACCAAAAACATTTTCCTTCACATTGATTTCTTAATTTACTCTGTTAATTGTGAAAGTGTGTGTGGGTGGGTGTCATTTAAAGGTATATTTCCTTTCACTTACCTCTTGTTTGCTCTTCCTGTTTCCCAAGTTAATGTACAAATAGCGATTAAATCCCTGAAGAAGGGGGTGATCCCTGAGTGCTGAAATTAAAGAAATCAGGTGGTCAAAGGATTGTGTATATGTTGAGGAGACATCATGTCCAGTCTCATGATGATGATGTGATTACCTCTGATAGTCCTCGCCAGAGCTGTCCTCGGATGCTGGGTCATCGTCCGGCTCGTCCGCACCTTCTCCAGGGCTTTGAGGAGCGCATGGAGGTAAAGACGGCAGTGTGGGAGCTGGGAGGACTGGGGGGATGTTTCGGACCACCAAGCCCTTCTTTTGCATCTCCTCTAACAACCTAAGACAGTAATAGTGATTACACACACACATCAGATTAAATATGGGTTTTAGTAGTGCAACAGGAAATGACAAAGCAGTGAAGCATACGTGTATGTCACACACCTGGCCAGAGGATCAGCAGCGACCAGAATCTCCTGGATCTGCTGGTATTCCCAGAAGCGTCCCGTGTGGGTGAATTCGGACATGTCTCTCTTGGCTGTGATCACAGTAGTGTGTATCTCGGCCTCGGTGCCGTCACGCATACACACGGCCCTCAGATGCCCAGGGAGAGAGCGCGGGGCCTTCTGACACCGGGGGCAGAGGAAGTAGATCCGGCTGTGGAAGGATCTGTGCGGACACAGAGGACACGCGTGCTTATAGAGTACACATGTGTGAGTTACATACATGTAGTCCGCGTGTCAGAAGACTGAGTCTGCAGTACAGAAGCACACGCACGGCCTGTGTCACACACACCAGCATTCCTGTTATTCCCAGTCCAGATATCTACAAATCCTTAAATCAAGAAGCATTTACTAGAAAAGTAAAATTAGAACTCAATTTCTCAATTTCTTGAGTAGATCATTTAGCTTATTTAAAGCAAAAAGTCACATAAATTCAGAAAATAAGACAATAGTAAACTATGTGCCAGTTCATACTTAAAAAGAACTAGCTCAAAGTTCAGTTCACACAGATGATAATGAACTAGTGCACGTTCATTTGTTAAATTCTTTTTAAGATAGGCCACTATCTTACGCAATAGAACCGCTTTACCATCCATTACCAATTGGTTGATGAAAAATTTATTACAATTAAGATACAATTTATACAAAACGAAATTCACTTTAAAGAAAGGCTTTGTATAACAACTTCAACGGTCAAAATCATTGTCTGACCCGCTCCATGTCTATTGCGCATCCTATCTTACTCGGTCGTGCTGTTCACTTTTCATAAATCAACATGAATGGGAAAAAAAAATCATGGCTACAACAGTATAGTAGGCCTACATAGCCTACTCTCTATTTGTACCAATTTCTGCACATTAATTTAATTCTGAATTTTGCACTCACAAGTTGAAAGGCATTTGTTCAAATCAAGTTTACGGATAATTGTGCGTGCATTTATAAGCCTAATCATTATGATACTAAAATCCTAACAAATAGGCTATGCTGTGTATAAAACATCAGATGAGCCCATAATATGAACGGTTAAGCATTTTCCTCCCATAGAAAGCCATTAGGCTATAAGAACGCTTAATGTGGCTTAATGCAGATTAGGATGTCCCCTTATTTATGTCGAAATAACGAGATATCGATACTAGGCTACTGTGTCCACCGTGGTCTCCTTTTTGATCAGAACGATGTTTGCTGGTTTGGGATCTGACTGTCCAGCGTATTTGAAAAAGTTAAGCAAACTTTCCTGTCTTTTTGACATTTTTCCCCTGAGTGAAACGATCGAGGCTAACAGCAATCTCAACTCTTGCAAGTGCAAGTCATGTGTCACAAACATTGAACACTACACAAACAGTCATTTTTATTTTTTTCATTTAGGCAATTAATTTTAGTGACACAGGAGGTGCCCAAGGGGGTAATCCATCCGCCGGAAACTGAAGCCTCCGCGGGCGCCGCCATTGTAGCAGAACTTCACCTGCTGTTAGCACTCCATTGACTCCCATTCATTTTTGCGTCACTTTAACAGCGAATAACTTTACATCTGAGGCGTCCAAAGACTCCATTTGTCCATTATTTATTTCTAAAGAAACTCGACAATGTATAAAAGGCTCCATTACCTTGTACCTTACGTTATGGCCCCGTAGAAGCCGTTTTTGTAAAAATAGGCTAACGATTGCGTCATAACTCACGCGACTCTCTGTCGCACAGTTGAGAAATTACCGTATAGACTGGCGTAGAAGCTCGCGGGCAATCGGGGGGACGTGGAGCATAAAGTCCGATAAAGTGAAGGGAGTAGCCCATAGAGAGTGATAAAGTTGCTCCCGCTGCTAGCTCATGGACAGCTAATGCTCACGCTCTCAGTCTCTGCGAGATTCGGAAGGGAATGATTCAGATTTCTCTCCGCACAGCTACTAGAAGACTGACAGCTGTCAGACACGTTGCTCACGTGTTCAAGCTCAGTTTGAGCCGGCGCAGTACGCCTGGCGATCAGGAAGTGAGTGCTTCAAATGGGCTTCACTTTTCTCCGTTGAAGTCTATGGGGTCGCTGTGTCCATCTTATATACTGTCTATGGAGGTGCTGGATCCAATAAAAAAGGTTCCGGATCCAATGTCGGAGGTGACGGAACATGTTCCGGCTCAAATTAAGCCCTGGTAAAACCTGACTTTTCAAATGAGCGTGAACGTGAACTGCGCGTGCTGCCCATTCCCATAGATATACATAATAAAGGCTAGATGTCTTGCGGCGGAGTCTCGAACGGCATCACCCGCCGGCCATCTTGTCACAGGGAAGCTTTCTGTAAGGCGAGTGATCTGCACGAACACACATACTCTAATCTCACTGAAATCTTGACGGATTTACTCTGTTGAACATGTTGAAATATATAATATTATAATTATTCATAAGTACGCAGTGTCATAACTACATCTCTGACGTTTATAACAAACCAACCCGTTTGAAAATCGGTAGAAGTTATGGTTATTTACACCATTAAACAATGTTACGAGTGAGCGAGCTGACTGTGGCAAGATGGCCGCCGTGTGCGGATGTCGACCTCCATTGGCCAGCAGCGCGGACGAGACATCTAGCCTTTATTATATGATATCTATGCTCATTCCTGCCAGAGTGAGCGCCGCTCTCGTTCACATTCATTGTATGAAAAGTGATTCATTCAGTTCAGCGTTCGGCGAAAATATGAACGCGTTCATGCACAACCATAGACTGTAAAAAAATATGGACGTAGTGTCCGTGACGTCACCCGTAGGTTTCTGAAGAGCATTTTTGAAGCCTAAAGTGTGCGGAGCCGGCCGTCGCCATCTTGGCCTCGCGTCACCGCTCGTCACTCCCGGATAACAGAATATGGGCAAAGAGGCGGAGCTGAGGAGCCTGGCTATCTGAAACCACGCCCACCCAGCGCAACGTTATGGAGTTAGCTCCATGGTTAGCTCAGGCTTGGGAGCTAATGCTATATGCTACTCACAGTACCGAGTCTGCGACTGCACAGGGGCTCGCGCTAAAGTGACACTGACAGTTGATGATTAAAATCAGAATGCCAATTAAAAGGTCCTGTTTTTGCCCTTCGAAATATTATAATAGTTAAAAGACATAGCTACAAGTGAGACTGTGTATCGTGATTCTGTACAGCTATTCTGCTAGTTGAAAATGTATTATGCAGTAACTTTACAATATTAACGTTACTCTGAGAGTGTGTGTGTGTGACCGTGATTATGTGCATGTCAGTCACTCTTTTATTACAGTCTGTGGTCCGTCAGCGTGACATCGCTCGTCAAGTTCGTAGAGAGCTTTCAGTCCATTTTAAATTCTGATTTTGGCCGCATCTCAAATCTCAAATGGGTCAAAACATAGATATATTACCTATGAAGTTCAAGTAACGTTAAATGCGCTAGAAATACGCGCTCATTCAAGGATGTGCATTTATTGCATGGACGGAGAAACACAGACACCTGCAGGATTTCATCTGACGGAACATAAACATATTATAATCTGTTCCAGAGCAACGGCACCGCAGAACGAGTGTAGCCTTTATATATAGACGCTTTTAAATCTGAAAACTCCAAAAAGTAACGAAATTGTCAGACATCCATTAACGTTAGTGCATGTTCACCGAGGAAAACCACTGGAATACAGCGCTGGTGTTCTCTCGAACGATACTCGACGACAAGGCGTGGGCGAGGTAATGGGTGTATTAAATTAACGTTATATGAAATAATCCCGAAAAAAAGCACAAACACGGCAGAGATGGCAAGTTCAGCAGCTGGAATTTGCTGAGGTGAAGTGACGGCTAACCGGCTAGCATTTACATCAGCGGGAATCCACCTGTCACTCAAAAGTGGACACACCCTTAATTTAGCAGAACTTTAAATATTAATCAACTAAACGGGTGAGTTATAAAAAAATGCACCCCCCTCACAGTTGTTATGAAGGGCAAAATTAGCTGTATAGACCAAAGCCACAGAGAGAACCAGGCTGTACACGTGTTTTTTTCTGCTGTAAAGTTGGGCATTTTAACATGCGGGAGATACAGATTTGACTCCCTTCTGCAGCCAGCCTCAAGCGGCCAGTCGAGGAATTGCCGTTTAATTCACTTCCGTGTTGGTTTCAAGAGAGAGACAGGGAGGTTGCCGCTTGTGCACAACACTTATATGTATCTACTATCTAGAATATGCTTCTTGATTTAAGATAGTTGATCTGGAAACAAGACAAAAATACTAAGATAAGCATTTTTTGCAAGGTACATAAGGCAAACAGAGCAAGTTAGATAATAGATAGAAAGTACTTACCCTTCAGAAGCCATTTTAAATGCTGTTCAAAAACCAGCAGTGACTGGTCAAAAACAATAGATGATATCTAGATGATACTAAAAAAACCTGTTGTAAGGTTTCAGTCACAAGCAAAGATAATCTCCAGATGATTCTGAAAAGTTGTTACAGCAGACAGGCTATTAACCTGAGCAAAACATCCAATCAGGTCTCAGCATCCAGCAGCCCCCAGTTCAAAACATCCAATCAGGTCTCAGCATCCAGCAGCCCCCAGTTCAAAACATCCAATCAGGTCTCAGCATCCAGCAGCTCCCAGTTCAAAACATCCAATCAGGTCTCAGCATCCAGCAGCCCCCAGTTCAAAACATCCAATCAGGTCTCAGCATCCAGCAGCCCCCAGTTCAAAACATCCAATCAGGTCTCAGCATCCAGCAGCCCCCAGTTCAAAACATCCAATCAGGTCTCAGCATCCAGCAGCCCCCAGTTCAAAACATCCAATCAGGTCTCAGCATCCAGCAGCCCCCAGTTCAAAACATCCAATCAGGTCTCAGCATCCAGCAGCCCCCAGTTCAAAACATCCAATCAGGTCTCAGCATCCAGCAGCCCCCAGTTCAAAACATCCAATCAGGTCTCAGCATCCAGCAGCCCCCAGTTCAAAACATCCAATCAGGTCTCAGCATCCAGCAGCCCCCAGTTCAAAACATCCAATCAGGTCTCAGCATCCAGCAGCTCCTGCCTAGGTGTTGATGGCCCATCATGCTTTAGTTTAGTAAGACAAAAACTCTTGACCTCCTTAACAGTTTTAAAGTATACAGTATGTACACACCTGTATATAATAAATCAATGAAAATATAAAGTAGTTCAAATATATCAACATACATTTTTTTTTTACTCAACCTTGACAGTGTTTTTTTAGATAAAATCAGTAAACCTAGATAGATATTTAATAAAAATACATCCATACCATAGCACACTAACCACTTCAGCAGAGATATATACAGGCTTATTTTTAATTTTTTAAATAAAAAATTTAAATAAGAGAGAAAAATAAGAGAATTTAAAGCATATTAAAAATAAAAAAATAAGCCTGTATATATCTTTGCTGAAGTGATAAGTGTGCTATGGTATGGAAGTATTTTTATAGTAATATATATATATATATATATATTACTATATTCTCTTACCTAAAAAAAAAAAGTTAATTTACATTTATATAAAGTGTAAATATATGCCTTAAATTCTCTATCTTAAGTAAATATTTACACTTTATATACATGTAAATTTACTTTTTTTTAAAAAGTAAGAGAATATAATATATATATTTAAGCCAATATATATTGTCTTTGCTCACACACACATCCATAGACAAAGTTATAATACTTTAATAAATGTGATTTAAACATTTAACTAAACATTTGTAAACATGCATTTTGTGTATAAACCCACAGCACTGCCCACAGATATATAAATGCGGACACAAACTGATATATATACACACAGTAAATAGTTTGACTGTTGTCTTAAATATGTTGTTTATCACAATGCTTTTTTCATTTAATGTATTTTCATGTTCTTCCATTAGTGTGACTGTAAATAGTGTTTTGAGTTGTAGTTGATATCTTTTGTGAGCTGGCTAATGCTCACATGTATGTCTCCCATTAACACTCCAGTCGTCCATTAGCACAGATCACTGTCGTTCACAGATTAGAGATGATGAGCTGTGAATCACTGCAGGATCTGTCCTACATACCGAAAGCTCTGGGGGACTTTAAATAAAAGTGTGAAAACAACATCTAGAAATATATATATATATATATATGCAGAGCATTGTGTTTATTTTTATGAAGAAAGCGAAAGCCTCTTAAATGCCATCAGACATTTGTTCTTCTACTGTACAGTACAGTGTGTATGCGCAGGTCAAATGAGTGGTAGCGGAGTGGAGGCAATCCGTGTATCATTCGTTCATTAGTTTTTTTATTTAAATTGAAAGTATAAAAATGAGAAAACAGTTCCTTTTTAGTTTTTTCATAAAAAAAAAGAAAAAAAGAATTCACCTTGATATTTCGTTTTTCGTTCTGAGGTAGAAAAATGAATTAGCAGCTTGATTATTCGATTTCTACACGTGGGCGGGAATGAATCTCCCCTTTCCTCTGATTGGCCAGCCGGAGATGAAACTGTTCCGTCATCAGTTCTTCCTCAGTTCCGCACAGAAGAATAAAAGTCCTCCGCTGCTGCAGCTGATGTGCGGGATCTTATCTCGTTTATTGCAACTACATTTAATCTTTTTCTCATCAAACAACCAGAATGGCTCGACACAACCCAGAAATACACGTTTGACAAGTTGATGTATTGTTTTGTATGTTTTTCGATACCTAAATATCATGAATATAACAAGAAAATTTTTGTTATGTTCAGTACTCACTTAAAACTGAATTCTACCTTTTCTGCTATTGAGATGTGATACGGGTCAGGTTAGAGACAGGTGTGCTGGTATGGTCAAGTTTAAGGTGTAAGGGACAGGTCAACAGTGTAATTACAAATGTAATTACATAAATTAGTTACCGCTGTAATTACAAGCTGGTATTTTTAAAATATAAGTACAATGTAAAAACATATGTACACAATCAGTCCATTGTATCAAATTATTAATTTCAATGTAAGTACATAGTAGTTAAAGCCAGTTAATATAAAGTGGGACCAGTATGGTACATAGAATCTGTGAAATGCTTGAAAACCCCAGAAATACTGGGGTTTTGAGTGGATGGTGTAAATACAATTTTGCAATGCTGAAAAATACATCTTTGCATTTACTTTGGATGCTGTAACTTTTACCATCAAAAACAATTAAGTCTGATTCATATGAAATATTATTTGTGTGATCAAGTGTTTTAACAGATAAATAAATGTGCAGATTGCTGGGCATTTCACTTTTAAGTGCATGATAGCATATATCTTGGAACGCAACATCTGTCACGATCCACACTCACAGAGACATAGAAGATCCAATGATGCAGTACAGTATTTATTTAGGGAAACCCGTACTCAAAACACAGTCCGGGTAGGGGTCAATATCCATATAAACAATCCAAGAAGACAAGAAACAAAGAACAGACCTTAGAAGTGGTGTGATAATCGACAAGGACTCCATGACAAACACTAACACAGACAGGGTTATACACACACACAAACACAAGGTGACGGGAACAGCTGTGTGCCGTGATCAGATGAGTGGCAGAACAGAATGCTGGGAAATGTAGTTAATCGTGAATGACACCGTGGAAACGAGGACCTCTAGTGATAACCCAGGGAAACACACCCAGACACTGTGACAACAACCTGTCACACGTTTAAAAAGAATCCCCCTATATCTTCTGTACAAACAAAGGGAATTGTAATACAGGTATTTAATATTGAAAATACTATTTATAATGCTCTATAGATCATTAGATCCACAGGGCTGATCATTTGTGTCAATAAAACTCAGAAGTGGGAAAAGTTGTTGGGTGTTGTGTCAAAGTAATCTCACATATTACACAAACTTGCGTGTTTATCACGAAGTTGAATCCAGTTATTAATTCGTCTGCTACTTATTGATGCTTTTCTGTTCCATCTTAAATAACGTGACACTTCCATAACGTGATCCCATAACAGAGATGTAAAACGCTGTTTCTTTTCCATTTTCAAAGACTCATAAAAATGTATGTAATGGTCTAACAAAATCCAAATTTTAAAAATATTTTACTATACCAATTTTTTGGTTCTTTCACTTCCTATGTGAGCCAATGCAGATGAATGAGCAAAGTTATTTCAGAGGTATTTCAGTTATTTCAAAGTTCAAGATCTCCCCCGAGTGTAAAGCCTACCGTGATTGGTTGTAGCGAGAACATGCTACGATTGGTCAGCTCAATATGTCTGTTATCTGATTGGCTTGCGTAAACGGTGGGTGGAGTCGACTTATTTGTGGATTTGTTTGTGCATCCACGCTAGAAGTGTTTCAAAATCCACAGATGCTTGAGGGGATTTACAAATGCGTGCAGCGATTTACAAATGCACAGAAAGCGGTCCACAAATAAATGCCAGGCAGAGTTGTGTTTGTGACATTTTTTATTATCCATATTTAAAACTTTATGGACTAAAATAACTATCTTCCGGCAGACGGCCTTGACGATGTATAGCGTAGATGTAGGAGTAGCGTAAGCTTTGACTCCTCTCGCGGTTCAAACACACAGGGCTGGGCAACCGCGGTCGCCATTACGCTGTGCGTCTATTCAAGCCTTACTCTTTAGGCGGAAATCAATGCGTACTGCCGTCTGCCGAAAGCTGGTTATTTTAGTGGATAACATTTTAAATATGGATATTTTTCTTACACGAACGCATCGCTTCACTTCAGAAGGCCTTTATTAACCCCCGCAGAGCCGCGTGGAGAACTTTCATTATGAATGGATGCGCTTTGATGGACTTCCAAAGACATACAGCCATTCACTCCCATTATAAAGCTTGCTGACAAACAATGTAATTAATGTAACACAGCTGAACTAAACAAACTAATGACGTTAGTAACCACAACAATGTGGAGATGTGGGAAAAAAACACAGGACATTAATGAATTAAAAACTAAAAGTCCATGGAAAAGAAACCAAGAACAAACACAGCTGAATATTTGTAACAGGGGACTTCAGAACATGAATAAAATATATACACACACAAAAAAGAAGATTAATCCATTACAATTAATAGTAAAATTTAAATGGAGTCACCATATATATATATATATATATATATATATATATATATATATATATATATATATATTTACTTTATTTTAACTTTATTTTAAAGCAAAAAGAACGTGCCACAAAAGATTTGTCCTATAGGAAAGCTGAAGACAGACGTGTTTGCTCTGGAAGAAGTGCATGACTTCAACACACTGCAACTGAGCGATGACAGCAGCAGCGACAACACAAAGTGAAAGTGAAAGTGAAAGTCTAGTTGGAAAATATTTTGGCGGAGCTCGTGTTCATGTTCAGAAAACACAATAATCGGTAATTCAACGGGAAACCTCGGACAGGATGGACAGGCGTACAGGAGATCCCGCTCATTGCAGTAAAACGGTATGAATGCTTAATTTCGCTCCTGAACATCAGCAACAACGCCATCATTACAAGCTCTGTTGTAGTCTCTGTTCCAGTGTTTAGAATAACTGCACATTCAATATTACATATAGAATCTCAGAAACGACGCCTAACAGAACGTCATGTAATGTTTTAGAAGTTGGGTTACTTCAACTGTTTTTAATTGCGAGTGGGTTTTGTTTTATATTTTTTCGAGGACAGTCACTTCAGTTCCTGTTTATTCATCTTCCTATGCACAACACATATGACCTGGGCCGGAACCATTGATATTGATATTCTCGGTATATGTTGTTAGGATGACAAGAATAACATATTTCGCTTTAGGTAAATAGGGTAAAGTTAGTTTTAAGTTCGATATTCGCCGGCAGTGGCGATTCTAGGGGGTGGCCTATTAAGCTCATTGGCCACCCCTGTGGCCACCCCAGATCTGATAGGTAGCCTAGTTGAATGTTCGTCAACACAAGAAACAAGAGATGCTGTGATGACAGCTGATCAACTGATTTAGGGCTAGTACAATGTTCAAAAGTTACTTTTTAAAGAAGCACCTTAATCCTTAAATTATATTTGGTCTGTTGGCATAGGGGTGGAACGGTACATGTATTCGTATTGAACCGAAACGGTTCGGTGCATGAATTTACACGGAGAATACATGGTATAAAAATAAATAAAACTCGCGTGCAAATTAATGAATGTAATGCTGCGGAACTACTGTTAGATACGCGGGTTATTTGTGGACACCTAATCTGTAGCCCCGCCTTAAGCTAGGTTTGTTTATACTGTCGCCTGCCTCCGCAGCGCGAGCCTCCGATGACCCCCAAATGGACAAGGTCCATTCACTTCATCCACGTCGCGCTCGCCGGTATACTATTCTTTGAAACGACAGGGTGTGACTCGGTGTAATTGTCCTCTAAACCATCAGGAATCAGCGGCGAGAAGTAGTAAGGTACACTCGTGAATGTTTATTTAAGTACAACACTTTAGTAGACCAAAACCACACTACAAAAGAATCGTGTAAAGCAGTAAACCAGATTATCCCGTGACATTATAAAGCCATTAAGCTTTATAATTCTTCCCTCTGAGTGTCTGACACAGGAATCATTAGTTAGTTTTTAAATTGTTAATATTTTGGTTGCTGTGCAACATTATTTGTTTAATCTGACCTGTTTTAAAAATTAATGTGTAATATTTTCGTTGTTATTTATTCCCTTGTTCACTGGAACATTAGATCTAATGAATATGTTCATTATAACATATCCAAATAATGTAAATGCTTTTATAATATTTATTGTTGTTTATTATACATGTGGGCAATTGTGCAATTGTGACAAAGAATTTCCCCTTGGGGATTAATAAAGTATTACTGAACTGAACTGAACTGACATTAGAGAGAGAAAATGGATATGAGAATGTAACCTACAACTAAATTAACGTTACATATTTTCTAAACATTTTTATTTCGTTTTGTGAACCTTTTTATAAAACATGGCCATTTATTTTTATTTAAAGGGCTTATGTCTGCTATTGTAGGCTCATTTTGTTAATGTAAGCAACTAATTTAGACGCAAGGTTAGGATTAGGGGTGGGGTTAGGATTAGGCAATCAGCACATAAATAAGAGATGCTGTATTTTCAGTTTTATGGATTGTCTTATTTTGTTTACAAGTTACAGATGGAGTCTGGAGATGATGTGGGGTACTTATTGTTTACGGTTTACATATTACTTTACACACTTCAGGGCCGGCTGTTGCTGCTGCTCATGGGACTGTATGACACTAGGTGGTACAGACTGAAACATGCACAATAAAATAAAAATGCCTTCTGCATTTTTGTTTTGCTTTTCCCTTCATTATACCGAATTCGTACCGAACCGTGATGTCTGAACCGAACCGTGACTTCAGTGTACCATTCCACCAGTTGGCATCATTGGACTTTAAGTATTGTCTTATGGTCTTATGGCCTATGTGAAAGCATTTTGTAGCAGGAGAATGAGCAAAAGCAAGAACTATAGCTACCTCTATTGCACTTTGTTACTATTATTAGAATCCTCTATTGCTCATGCGAGTTTGAATGTTTACATAACATTACTTTATAGTAGATATGGCCACCCCACACTAGCTTTGTGTCCCATCTTGGCCACCCCAGTAAAAATGTCCTGGATACGCCACTGTTCGCCGGACATTCGTTTTCCACTGTTCTATAAAGTCAACAGTCTTACAAAGAATACAGATCAATACAAAGATTGAAATCAGTGTATATCTACATGTAATATTCATTCAAAATAACCTTACGTGCATTATATCTGCATATTTATACCTGAGAATGCTGTGACGCGCTGCCACGGCGCGATGCCTAAGGGAACGTCTACAAATTCAACCAATTGCGTTAAAACGTATTATTTATATGAATTAAAATTACCTTAAAACTTTAAACAGAGACGCTCAAATTTCAAAGCTTGTAGTAGGTTCCGATTAGTAAGTTACTACAGGTGAAAATTTTTGCCAATACCTCCCTTACTGTATGATGTACAGTACATATATTTAGAAATAAATTACTATAATCCATCAAAAGTTGTTTTTTTTTTCTTCATATTCCAAAGATGTAGTACGTTTCTAGTGACTAGACTGACTTACTACAGGTGACATTTTGCCAATACCTCCCTTACCATACGTACAGTACACAAATATTTGTAGAAAAGCGCTCAACCTGGTTATGAGATAGAGAGTGTTATGAGGGAATGGCCGGGTCGCTGAAGGGTCACGAGGCGAAGGAAGAAGCGGAGCAAGTTCACGTCGGGCAGGCAATATACACACTGGGTGTCCTCACCTAGAGGAGGCATGAGCCCTGCACAAGCCACATTTATGAGGCGACATTTGCAACGCCGCCGCAGGAGAGACGCTAACCCAGCTTGCAGAGCGTCAGCGAGAGAGAGGCTTCCGTCTTCTTCAGTCTGTTGAAGATTTTATTATTTAGAAGATCAGTAATTTAGCTATATATTTGTACACCATTATTTCCTCTCTGTGTGTCTTTGGTTTGACTTTTGGGAAAGGTCAAAAATGCTGATGCAGCAGATGATTCTATTTGTGTGTGTCACATGTGTGAGACTTCAGCCCCAAAAATATCTATAGGAGGTATTACCATTTTTGGAAGTGATGTGGGTATATATGTGAAGCCGACCACATGTCTGGAGTGTCTTTTTCTGCAGAAGGGCGCTCGGCTTTGTTTGTGAATAAAGTCTAACATTTCTGGCATCAAAGATCTCTGAGAAGTGATTTCATAAAAAGATTGAAACCACAACAAATGGCGCCCGAACAGGGACTTGTTAGGAGCTGAAGGAACCACACAGGGCATCTCTGGTGACCGGCACAGACAACAGTGGCCACTGTACTTTGAGGTGAGCATTTTTTGCTTTTGTGTAATGTATGTGTTGGTCACCAGCTGCCCGGAAGTGGTAAGAAAAGCTTCTTCAAATTTAAAAGAACCAAAACAAAATTGAAAAAGGGGTCTTTGATTCCAGAAATGATTGCATGCAGTTTGATTTCTAATAAGAAGGCCTTGTAGATATCAAGTAGTTTGTAATAGCGCGGGGGAGCTCCCAGTAGTGTTTACCAGTGCTTATATGATCCTGTGTGGATTTTGTGAACACTGGTGTTGCTGATTTGGCGCTAAGGTTTTGTTGTACGAATATGCAAGAATCTGTGTTTTGCTTTATTAAGTGGGCCTCGATGGATAATAGGCAAGAGCATGCATACAGATGATTTGTATTTACTGATAAGGATATCAGTGGCTGATAAGGATATCAGTTGATTTATCTGTGTTTTTGCGTTTCAAGAGGGCCTTGATGGATGATTACGCAAAAAGCATGCACACAGGGTGTTTTTCTTGTAAGTGGGCATTGAATGATACAAGAATAGCATATACACAGAAGAAGATTTTATGTTGTCAAGTGGGCCTGGATGGATGACAACCGTACTGATAAGGATATCAGTTATTATTGATTTGTGTTTTACTTGTAAGTGGGCCTTGAAGGATACAAGTAAATAGCATGTGCACAGATGAAGTTTTAGTATAGTTAAAGAGGTATTGTTTTTTCACTGTGTTGAGGAAGTGAATCAGTGAATCTTAGAGGTATTGTTTTTTGCTCTGTTGAGGAGGTGAAACAGTGAATATTTAATGTAGTGTTTTAAAATACAAAAATTGAGAAGTAGCAAATTATTCAGATCTGACAGGGAATAGAGTACAGAATAGAGTGTGTGTGTCTATGGGATCCTGTGTCTTGCTTGACTGTGCCTGTGGGTAAAAATAGTGACCTCCCCTGACCCTGGTCACTTGAAAAGGGACAAAGAATGTGTGAATGGGATTTAGAGAAATAAATGGTGTGAATTAACAAAAGTAAAGGGAAGCAAGTGTTTGAAGATATTAACTCTGCAGATTAATGCAGTATGAAATAAGATAAAAAATAATATATATATTAATAGATCAATATAAATAAGATTGCAAGTGCTTAATATGTTATATCTGAAGACGTCTAAATTTGTATCTCATTATCCCTGAAGACAGAGTGGAAAATTATTCCATTGCGAATTATTAAGTTTGTGTTAAGAAAAAATAAGTTGTGCAGTGTTAGGTGATCAAGATTGGGTGACTAAGTTTCATAAACATTAGGAATCTTAGAATTGTAGTAAATATTGTTGATTCAATAATTGAAAAGAAAAGATAAGAGGAATTCCTTGATGTTGGTTGAGAAAAATGTTATTCACCATGCTAGATTATTTGAACACAGCATGCAAAAATAGAATAAAGATTGAAAGCTGATTTTATGATAGGGAAAAGTTAATTATACTTAGATTATCAAAGTTAGATTATTGCTGATATTGAAAAACAGAAATAGCTTGCTTTTTCCTGCAATGAAGAACTTGCTTTACTAAAAATAGAATGGAAGAACTGCTGTTGTCAACCAGTGAGATTTTTATATAGAAGAACTAGTAAAAAAGATGGTTAAAAAGTGAAATTTAGATAAAGAGCTGACAGCTCAGGCACAATTGGACCTAGTATTTTTCAAAGTTTAATTTGATTCATGCGGATCTCTGAGTGTTCAAATTTCAGATGGCTTCACTGACAGTTTCAATGAAAGCAACAAGAGGCCAAAGGTCAAAGAGACTGCAGAAAGAAGACAGAAGTGGGTGAGGGGCTTTCTGCTCCCCTCCTGAAATTGACTTTCTGGAAAGCTCAACAAGGAGAAAGACTGATTTAATGCTGGAAAAGGTGAAACGTTCACTTGAGACTTTTCCTAAGGACAAAGATAAAATCCTGAGATGCAAAACTCAGGCAGGATCAACTTCAAAGCCCAAACTGAGAAGAGGCAGAGAAACAGCAGAGGCTAACACCAGGCCTTTGAGTGACAGCATCGGCTGACGACACATGCAGAGTGACAGCCAAGAAGCTTCAACGGACTGATGATCTAAAAACAGAAGAACTGCAATTGTACGGGCACCACAGGTGTGGCAACTAATGATCACTCCAGAGACTGCTTCAAAGTTGGTTAATTATTATATTAACTTTATTCATTTTGATTATTCACTGGTCTAAGAGCAATTCTTTATATTCTCTGCTAAACTAACCCTCTCTGCTTTTTCAGTAGGTACAAGTCCAGCCCTATAAGAAAAAGAAAATATGTTGACAGACAGAAGTGGGTGCTCAAACTCACCAAATAATTTGAACGGAGGCTGGATTTGGTATAGTGAGGGCTAATAGATTAAACAACTATAGGACTAAAAGCATGATAGAATTATTCTCTGGCAAAGAGAAAGATAGACAAAATGTCAAAGCATGATTATTATTGTAAAAGCATGATTATTATTGTTGACAAAGCAATGATACTGGTCACTCCATCTTGTTTTGGTAATTTCTAGAGATAGATTGGAGGGAAAAGTTACTCCAAAAGTCCAAAATTATGAAGTCACAAACGTCAAAACTGGGATAATGACATGGAAATGTTACTGGCCAAGAATCCAAGATTATGCAGAGATCTCCAATTTCTTCTTAAAAGCAGCTCATGAGCAAAGATAAAATAATATGAAAGAAAAATTAGACCAACTAGGCCTATTATTCTAAAATATAGAGGATATTCGAGTTTATAAAAAGAAAAAAGGTTTTGTACAACCGGTGTTAAACGGAAACCTTATGATCATGGAAACTTCTCAATAGTGATTGGACATAGTTGTGTTGACCTGATGCATTCCACAGCTAAAATTATAAGTTCTGCATTTAGAGCAGAACCTGCTGCAGCAGTCACAGGAGTGTGTGATGGCCAATGTGTGTGACTGAGTATGAATGGTGTGAGAGATTGTGTTTGAAGAGACACAGAGGCAAATCAATTATTTTGCCAATACAGCTGTATTGAAAATTGAATATGTGGGCCCACAGGGCAAATTCTGCCCAATAAAATAATGACCATGGATGAATTTGATTAAATTTCCTGGTTAACACTGTAGTGGCAATAGAAGAAAAATAATGGGAAAAAACAGTGCCACATTTTGCGCAGCGCATAACACATCTTACTTTCCTTTCAGAATATCATGATGGAGCATAACACATCTGACTTTCTTTTCAGCATATCGTGATGGAGCTGATTCTTTGTCAAAAGTCTGAAATAATGTCTTGTAACTTCTGTCTTGTAAAGTGGGTTGAGTGTTGTCCAAGATGAATAGTGTGCTGATAGTGGGACTCAAAACAATGAGATACGTTTTGAATTGACTAATTGTAAAAAGTACATTTGAAATGTAATGTGAGAATAATGTAAAGAAGGTGCAAATATGAAGATAAAAAGCCAAATTTATAAAATAAAAAGGGAATATATGGGTTCAAGCCCTGCTGCTAATGAAAGGAAACCACTCAGCCCACATGACCATTCTACAGGTAACACCGAGGAGGACAATGGGCCAGATGAGCAGATGATTTAATATATGTTGTTGTCACTAACAGAAATAATTAAGATTTCATTCACAGATGATAGTAGCTCAATTCCAGGAAGGTTTCTGGGATGGTTCTAACAAAGAACCAGTGACTTCGCATTGTAATCTCAGAAGAGGCTCAAAAGAGGCTTGTGCATTAATCAGCAAAGTGACTTGAGTCCATGTCTCAACTTAAAATACACCAACAAGCCTCAACCCCCTCCACAACAGAAAGTGAGGGATCAAGGACATTGAGGGATCAAGTTCCCTGGCAAATGAGAGGAAACAAACCATTGCAACAACTCACAAAGATCAACATGAATGGAAAAAGGAGACAAACTTAACCAAATTCACAGGAATGAAAAGTTGCAGAAAGTGGGAGATTCACAAGGAGTTGTGCAAAGAAGAGAATCAACAGAGTGAAAGAGATGAGTACAAGTTCAGACAATACTCAACATCAACCAAACTTTTCTAAAAATGTAATGTTAAAGCCCTTGAATATTTAGTAGCAACCTAATAATAACCCCACCAGAGAAGAAAATGTATGGTATGATGATAAAATGAATGTTAACGACTAATTCAAGAAATGTACATAGCATAATTGGAATTAAGACAATTCATAAAGTAAAATAAAGAAAAAGAACTAAAAGACATTTTAAAAAAGATCCAAAAGGGTACTTAGTTTAAGGCTACAGTTGAAATTAAAACAAGTATTAAGACTGGCTATTAACAAATATTCGATTTTAATTTTAATTCATAAGATTATGTTATAATTCATTATGCTATTGACTAAATAAATATATATCAAGTAGTGCTAATAGGACGACAAACTCAAGTTAATTGGAAGTTATTCGAATTCAATAACAAGCAGGCACTTAAGAACAATCAATGGTACCAGAGGAGGGTCAAAAAGATATTTGACATTCACATGAAGGACAGATTGTTACACCAACATCACTTTTGAATATTTTCAATCCAGATGCGCAATGGTTTTGACCAGTACGCAAGGGGGGAATTATGAGAGATTAAGGAAAAGGAGAGATTAAGAATGTGAAATTTGTAAAGAGAGATTACGAATGTAAAAATTTGTGCCAAAAAACAGTTAAGAAAGGAACAGCGACACAAATAGGCGACAAGGACTATTAAAACGCTTGATAATGGATTATAGACGGGTAAAGGTAATGATATAGCAGAGGAGGGGCAGATGCAGAAATGAGATTTCTAACAGAGAAGTATTCCTTAGATTTGAAATGCTATCAGAAATAAATTCAGATAATGGGTTAGCAAGTTATTCCAAGAATATTGAAGATTAAAATGAATTGTATACGAACACTTAAATTGCACACAGGGAAGTTTTAATAATAATTAAGTTATAATGCTTTATGTTTTAAATGGTTGATATGAAAATGATGGTTTTAGATTTACAGAAAAAAGAAATGTACATATAATCAATATGTAAGGTAGTGGAAAAGTAATTTTCTAGAGTTATTTGTTCTAATTGTCTAATGAGTTTATTGAATGACTTTTATGAGGTAAATGTAACATTGCTCTAAAGCTTTCGTAGTTTGAGTGATTACATGGGACATAACTAGATTATTCATGAGTTTATTTAGAAATTAGTAGAAAGGAAGAAAAGGTATTCAGTTGAGAACCGCTTGAACTGAGGAGCTCCAATGAGGAGCTATAACGCGAGATTAAAAATGTCTAAATGGTATTTATTGTTACATTTTGGTAATAAAACTGAATTTAAAATATGAAACTTTATAATGAAGCACAAAGCGATTTAAAGGATAAAAGGTGCACTACAATGTTCTGTTCGTTCATCAACTAAAAATGATTGACTAAAAGATTGATTCTTCGAATTTAATAATTGATATTCCTTCATAAAAAGAAGCAATTGAAAATGAGAAAAATAGGTATTTAACCCAGCCCTATTTAAAATCAAAATTCATATGGATCACGAAAAATAAAAACGCAGAATGAATAAATTATTTATTATAAATCAGCAGAGATTTACTGTAAAGCTTTGTCTGCATTAGGAGGAAAACAATTACATGAGAAAAGTAGAAGGACTTATGTTTGAAGATCAGTGTTGCACGTTTACCAAATAATACTGTGCAGGGAGGAACATTTAGCGAATACAGGATTAAGTCAAAAAAGTTTAAGAACAAAAAGTTAAGAAAAACTTGATTTGAAGTTTGGAGAAGTATGAACATGGTTTGCTAAATTAGGAATGTTTTCTGAAGTTGCAATATTGAAAGGTGGTTATTATTCTGTTGTGTACTTCCCATAGTAAGATCATTAGTTGTTAAAATCACTGTTAAACAAATGGAAATGCTGAAATATCAAGATAATGAAAATTAATTTTAAAGGGCAACCAATATTATTAAGATTGGGCTTATAAACCAAATTTAAATGTACAAGCATTGGACAATGACTCAAGTGAGGAAGGAGAAGATGATTGACGAGCCAGACCCTGGGTGTATGTGCTAGCCTAACCTCTCCCCGAAGGGTGACCCTCTACGATGCGTAAAGTGTCTGGGTCGAAGAGAAATTCTAGTCAAGTCAAGTCAAGAATATTTGTATAGCGCTTTTCACAATACAGATTGTATCAAAGCAGCTTCACAGTATTAAATTAAAATAATAATAAAACGTCCATGTTTGGTAATGCTAATCAATAGTAATATTGATTGATTCATTAAATTGAATATCCCCAACTGAGCAAGCCAAAGGCAACAGTGGCAAGGAAACGAAAAACTCCATCAGGTGACCTAATGGTGACCTAAAACTCCATCAGGTGACCTAATGGAGAAAAAAAAAAACCTTGGGAGAACCCAGGCTCAGTCGGGGGCCAGTTCTCCTCTGGCGGTTATGAACTAGAGGCCGGATTTAACTGTAAGATTAAAACATTTATATGAATGCCTGGTTAAAGAGATGCGTCTTTAATCTAGTTTTGAACTGGGAGAGCGACTCTGAGCAACGAACAGTATCAGGAAGGCTATTCCAGAGTTTTGGAGCTAAATGTGAGAATGCTCTTAGATAGACTTAGAGAAGACTTAGATATCCTAGGTATAACCAAAAGCCTCGAATTTAGCGATCTTAAAGAGCGCGATGGATTATAGGGCGATAGAAGATCCGTTAAATAAACTGGAGCTAAGCCGTTTAGGGCTTTATAAGTCAGTAACAATACCTTATAATTAATACGGAACTTTATAGGTAACCAATGTAGTGATGATAAGATAGGTGTTATATGATCATATTTTCTTGATCTGGTAAGAACTCTAGCGGCTGCATTTTGGACTAACTGTAGCTTGTTTATTGAGGATGCAGGACAACCAGCTAATAGAGCATTACAGTAATCTAGTCTCGAGGTCATGAATGCATGAACTAACTTTTCTGCATCAGAAACTGATAGCATATTACGTAGCTTAGCAATGTTTCTAAGGTGGAAAAATGCCGTTTTTGTAACATATGAAATATGATTTTTAAAAGACAGGTCGCAGTCTAGTATGACACCCAGGTCTTTTACTGTAGAGGATAAAGTAGCAGGACATCCTACTATGTTAAAGTTGTATTGTGAGAGGTTTTGTGGGCGGTTTTTTGAACCGATGAGTAGTACCTCCGTCTTGTCTGGATTTAATAGAAGAAAATTACGCGTCATCCAATCTTTTATATCTTTAACACACTCTGTCAATTTTGATAATTTAGCGTTTTCATCCGGCCGTGATGAAATATATAATTGAGTGTCATCAGCATAACAATGGAAACTAATTCCATGTTTCCTTATAATATTTCCAAGTGGCAGCATATATATTGAGAATAATAGAGGGCCTAGCACAGATCCCTGCGGCACTCCATAGTTTACTGAAGTTATGATCGATTTTTCTCCATTTAAATAGACAAAATGGTAGCGGTCAGATAAGTATGATCTAAACCAGCTTAATGCTTGTCCTTGAACGCCAGTATAATTTTGTAGTCGATCTAAGAGTATTGTGTGATCTATAGTATCGAACGCAGCACTAAGATCAAGTAAAACTAGTATTGAGATACAGCCTTGGTCCGAAGCTAAAAGTAAATCATTAATGATTTTAACGAGCGCAGTTTCAGTGCTATGGTGCGGCCTGAATCCAGACTGGAACTTTTCATAGATGTCATTTTCTTGCAAAAAAGAGCACAGTTGAGCGGACACAACTTTTTCTAATATTTTAGACATAAATGGAAGATTTGAAATGGGTCTATAATTTGCTAGATTATGTGGGTCTAATTGTGGTTTCTTAATGAGTGGTTTTATAACTGCCAGTTTAAATGTTTTTGGAACGTGACCTAAAGATAGAGACGAGTTAATAATATTGAGTAGAGGCTCTTCCACTACAGGTAACACTTCTTTCAGTAGTTTAGTTGGTATAGGATCTAATAAGCACGTTGTTGTTTTAGATGAAGTGATAAGTTTATTTAGCTCTTTTTGTTCTATAGTTGTAAAGCGCTGTAATTGTTCTTGCGGGGTGATAATTGAGGCTGATTTATAAGGCGCGATTGAAGATTGAGTGTTTACAATTGTGGTTCTGATGCTTTCTATTTTCTCAGTGAAAAAGTTCATGAAATCATTACTGCTAAACTGTAACGGGATATTTTGGTCAGGTGACGTTTGTTTATTTATTAGTCTAGCCACGGTGGTAAATAAAAATCTTGGATTATTTTGGTTGTTTTCTATTAGTTTGCGGAGATGCTCAGCCCTTGCCGCTTTTAGGGCCTTTTTATAACGTGACATACTGTCTTTCCACGCGATTCTAAAGACCTCTAAATTAGTTTGTTTCCATTTACGCTCTAATTTACGGGTTTCTCTCTTTAGAACATGCGTAGTATTGTTGTACCATGGTGCTTTACTTTTCTCTCTGACCTTTTTTAATCTAATGGGTGCAACAATATCCAATGTTCTAGAGAGAATGGTGCTCATAGTGCTAGTTACTTCCTCTAATTCGTCTGTTTGTTTGGGTTCAGGCAGTAACTGAGACAAATCAGATAAGCAATTTGAGAAATTATCTATGGTGGATGGAAGGATTGTTCTGCCTGGTCGGTAACGCGGCGCAGTATGACATAGTACTGTAGTCCGTAATATACAAGTTACCAGGAAGTGGTCACTGACACCATCACTTTGTGGAATGATATCTATATCGGTTGGATCGGTTCCGTATGATATAATTAAATCGAGTGTATGATTAAGACGATGAGTTGGTCCGGTGACGTTTTGCTTGACCCCAAAGGAGTTTAATAAATCTGTAAACGCAGCCCCTAACGCATCATTTGAATTATCTACGTGTATGTTGAAATCTCCAACAATTAATGCTTTATCGACATTGACCAATAGATCTGAGAGAAAATCTGCAAACTCTTTTAGGAAATCAGCGTAGGGCCCTGGCGGTCTATATACGGTAGCCAAGGCTAGAGATAATAGGGATTTTTTCCTTACATCTAAGAGCGTAACATTTAATACAAGTACTTCAAACGAATTAAATTTGTCACCTGTTTTCTGAGTAACATTAAGAATATCTCTATAGATTGTTGCAACACCGCCGCCACGACCAATCAGACGGGGCTCATGCTTATAACAGTATCCTGGTGGAGTGGACTCATTTAGACCGAAATAGTCATTTGGTTTAAGCCAGGTTTCAGTAAGGCAAAGTACATCGATGCTATTATCTGTGACTATTTCATTTACAATAGCTGCTTTAGGTGTGAGTGATCTAATGTTCAGAAGACCTAGCTTTAGAAATTGTTTTTGTTCACTAATAGCGAGATTTTCTGTTTTAATAACAATTAGATTTTTCCTAGATCCTACAGTAGATTTATTATTTGATCTCACTAAACGAGGAATAGACACAGTTTCTATTAAATGTTCTACACTAGTATTTATATCAATTAATTTGGTGCAGCAGAGACTGTGATTTGGATTTTTGGTAACTAAAATCCTGCACTACAAGAAAAACTTTTAATAGTATAATGCATGGTTTAATGTTTTGATGTATTCTACATAACTGTGACAACCACAGGCAAGGCAGAACAAACTACACGCTCACGCTTATAACAATGTGTTACTCTTTTTTGTTTTGATAGGGAGAATTCGAAGTCTTTTACTTTCTCCATTGAAAGAAAGAAAATACAACTGAAAGAAAAGAAAATATGTGGAGAAAGATGTTTGGCTCGAATACTCCGTCAGAGTGTGGTAGCACAACCTAGTCATTGGAAAGGTGACTGAGTGACTTAATTGAGTCACTAGGTAGCATAACTGAGAGGGCTGGATTGTGAAACTACACTCTGGGAAAGGGATAGTAAAGTGGGGCTTAGATAAGCCCCAGAGGAGGGAATGTTGAAGATTTTATTATTTAGAAGATCAGTAATTTAGCTATATATTTGTACACCATTATTTCCTCTCTGTGTGTCTTTGGTTTGACTTTTGGGAAAGGTCAAAAATGCTGATGCAGCAGATGATTCTATTTGTGTGTGTCACATGTGTGAGACTTCAGCCCCAAAAATATCTATAGGAGGTATTACCATTTTTGGAAGTGATGTGGGTATATATGTGAAGCCGACCACATGTCTGGAGTGTCTTTTTCTGCAGAAGGGCGCTCGGCTTTGTTTGTGAATAAAGTCTAACATTTCTGGCATCAAAGATCTCTGAGAAGTGATTTCATAAAAAGATTGAAACCACAACAAGTCTTGTAGGCAGCCAATGCCTTCAGCGAGATGAAATGCCATTTGTCTGTGAAAAGCACAGACGTGAACCAGTCTGGCTTCAGGATTCTCTCAGTAGAACTAACCATAGAGTACTCAACTCAACTCAAATTTATAAAGCACTTTTAAAACCATTAAATTATTACCATTAAGTATTAGACCACTCCAAAATTACACAGAAATTACAATAATTCTAAAATACACAAAAAGACATTAACACATGACACCAAAAATCAGGCAAATAATCACTCACAGTTCTCAGACCCAATCAGACGTTAAAAGCTTGATGAACGTCCTTTTTAAAAGTATTCATGCTTGTCAATGATTTCAAAGAGAGCGGCGACTCATTCCAAAGTGCCGGAGAGAGGCCGATCTCCACTACGCCTCGAGCGAGACCGTGGGACGGTTAAGAGCATGTTCTGAGACGAACGTAGATGACGTTGAGGCTGATATGGGATGTCCTTTATATTCTCAAGAGCTTGATCATGTAATGCTTTAAAAACAAACATTAACACCTTGTATTGTATTCTAAATTGAACAGGTAGAGAGGCCGCACTATGCATAAATAGTCTTTTTATTTGCACAAACGCGTTTCGGCGCGTGCCTTCTTCAGTGTGCCAAAACGCGTTTGTGCAAATAAAAAGACTATTTATGCATAGTGCGGCCTCTCCCCTGTTCTAAATATTCCAATTATTCAGGCCAGCACTCTTAAAGTTTACTTTAATCACTGAGTGAAGCCCGCTCCTATTCCCATTTAAATTGAACAGGTAGCCAATGAAGGGTTATCAATACAGGTGTGATGTGATCTCGTTCTCTCGTAGAGTAGATCTAACCGAGTGAGTGAACCGTATGAACCTCAACTTTCGGTTCCAAAAATCTGAGGAAAGTTTCAGGGTATGTGAGTAGTCATGGCAACTTACTCTCTGAACATAACCTGCTCCAGCTCGAGCTCCAGGGTCAGTTGACTGCAGAGTATTCAGTGCAAGCTTGCCCTATTGATGAGGCTCCAGTCTCAGTCCATGTCCAGTGGGCCTGGCAGATTTTGCTCTATATAGATGTTCTTCGTGTTTTGGTTTACAAAGAACTTTTATATGCAATGTTTATTTTTCTCTAATTTATTTATTTTATTCTCATCTCATACATTGTGTTTGTTTGTTTTTTGCAACATGACGTGTTCTATATAATGTATTCATGTGAAAATGTGGAAGGAAAATGGCTAAACATCTTTGCAAGACAGTTTTTAGTTCAATCAATATTTTTAAGTTTGTTATTAGCATTAAACAAATTCACAGTAATAAAATACTGATTAAAGATAAAAAATTAAAGATAAGATAAAAATATTATAGCATAAACCTAATGTGTTTTTAACGTGCTTATTTGTTTTTCCAGCAACTATTACAAACATACGATGATATTGGAAATCTTGTCTAGAATATTGAATTGTTAAGTTGTGTGTAACTAAGGCTACATTTTTTAAACTAGCTTTCTTCAATTGATGATTATCAGTTGCATTTCTGAATGTCATTTAAAACCGTATTTGTATATTTTTCAGAACAAGAAAAGACATATCCAGAGAATAAGGAGTCCCTCACGGTACACCCACCTCTATCGGCCAAGGTTTGAGGGGAAATATTTTCGTTCTCGGTAAGAAAATGTCAAAAATCAAGGTTGAAACTCGTGAAAATTTTTTTTGACTACTCTCTTAGTTGAGTCATTTTAGCGGACCTGTCATCGTTGGTTGGAAGAAGAAAGAGTAGAAGAATAAACCCTATTTGCAGAAGTCAACTTTAAAGGGTTAGATCAGGATTTTAGACATGAATCTCTATAGCTTCCCCATAAGCAGTGTGGTGCATTGACCATGACTTACCCCCGACAGCGTCCTGTGAGCCGAGCTCCGGTCCAGTTTTGGTCAAGATGAAATTAGTCCGGCAAGTTTGCTGGGGTCACGGCAATAAAACTTTTTTCTTCTCAAATCAATATGTGTTCAAAAGAGTGATATATTTAAAGCACAAAACCGCTGTTTATGGAGAGGTCAGACCTCGTAATGGCTTAGCACTATTTTCTTCCCCGTCATATCACTGCGCGCTGCCGCTACCTACAGCCAGCTGCGAGCTGCGCAGGCGCACACCACTTTTTCAGTTGTTCGGCAGTGTTTACAGCAGTGTTTACGTGCTCAGAACAGCTACACGAACGAGCTAACATAGCTACTCACCAAGAGCGATCAGTTTGTACAAGCTTTGTACAAAATGGTGCGGACTTGTGACTATCCGGACTGTACAAACAAAGATGTGGCGCTTTCTCCTCACACATTTCAAAGATTTCCTGTGGCAGATGTTGCTCTGAGGCGACTTTGGCTCATTGCTCTGGGCTTCAATGTGAACACCAAACTGGCGAAGATAAAGAAGTCAATGTTGTCATCGTCGCTGCTGTAGTCTGACATTTTATCTTTCTCTTTACGAGTTGTAAACAAAGTTACACGTGCGCGGCTCGCAGCTGGCTGTAGGTAGCGGCAGCGCGCAGTGATATGACGGGGAAGAAAATAGTGCTAAGCCATTACGAGGTCTGACCTCTCCATAGACAGCGGTTTTGTGCTTTAAATATATCACTCTTTTGAACACATATTGATTTGAGAAGAAAAAAGTTTTATTGCCGTGACCCCAGCAAACTTGCCGGACTAATTTCATCTTGACCAAAACTGGACCGGAGCTCGGCTCACAGGACGCTGTCGGGGGTAAGTCATGGTCAATGCACCACACTGCTTATGGGGAAGCTATAGAGATTCATGTCTAAAATCCTGATCTAACCCTTTAAATACCAATAGATCAAAAATAAAAAACACTCTGGAACAGGGTGGTATTCCAGAAAGCAGATTATGTGACATACCCGGGTATGTTTAAGGGTAATGTCCTGAGTAAACGCCTTGTGTTAATAGTCCGGAAAGTACAAATAATATTTTAACATACTGATGCATATAAACAAAAGAATCACGTTAGAGGGTTTCAAAATTTAGTAGAGTTAGGAGGAGGTGTTGCTGTAATTTATAGTAATATTTTCAAAACCACTAAGAAATCTAGTTTTAAATATAATTATTTTGAAGTGTTGGTGCTTAATGTAAAAAATAGGCCACAAGGGCACCATACAGACTTTATCAAAGAATTTGCGGACTTTCTATCAGAATTAGTATTGGCTGCAGATAAAGTACTAATTGTTGGTGATTTTAATATACACATCGATAATGAAAAAGATGCATTGGGATTGGCATTTAAAGACATTATAAACTCAATTGGAGTTAGACAACACGTGTCAGGACCGACTCATTGTCGTAATCATACTCTAGATCTAATACTATCACATGGAATAGATGTTGATGCCGTTGAAATACTGCAGCAGAGCGATGACATCTCAGATCACTATCTAGTCTCGTGTAAATTACATTTAGCCAAGGCTGCAAAGCCGACTCCGTGTTATAAATATGTTAGACCGATCACTTCTTCTACTAAAGATTGCTTTATCAATAATCTTCCTGATCAGTTTCATCATCTCAGCATCCCGGATAGCTTAGAAGAACTTGATATTGCAACAGAAACTTTTAACTCTCTTTTCCAGCACTTTAGACACAGTTGCTCCGCTGCGCTTAAAGAAGATTAAAGAACATAGTCCAGCGCCGTGGCACAACGAGCACACTCACACACACACACACACTCACACACACACACACACACACACTCAGGCAGGGTCCGAAATTAACACCCGCCAAGCGCCAAATGCGGGTAGATTTTCCAATTGGCGAGTAAATCTCAAAAGGCTATCCGCCACACTGGCGGGTGAATGTTCATACCAAAATAGTAATGTAATAAAATGTTTTTAATAAAATGGTTGTCCCGCCATAGTCTTATCTGATCGGTGAGTAGCCGAATGTAGACGAACTGCTGCGCGTGTGACAGGGCGCATGTTTAACTGAAGAACGAGCAGAGAGAGAGAGCGAGCCCGGCAGGGGTATAATTATATATTATATATAATTATAATTATAATTTTGTAAATTATCCCAAACAGGTAATATGCATTTACGTGACGAAGGCATAGCTAGCTAGCAAACTGTCGGCTGTAGTAACTAACACTAATGACAGTAACTCGCGATTGAGCGGGCGAATTACTGATGCTAACGCACTCTAGTTATTATAGGGTTGGGAGAGGGGCCATGATCAGTGACGCCAGTGCATCATCGAGCCATGATGTCAGGCCCGCCCACAAAATCCTTAAAAAAAAACAAAACAAAAAAAAAACCTGAGACCCGTCTCTCTAGCCCTGTTTACATGCACACTTTTGTGCTACTCTAATTGAGATCGTTCTGATTGACGGATTCCGGTTGACTGTTTACATGGGATGTTATCTAAACCGATCTGGTGTTTACATGTGCTGACTCTTTCAATCGGAATCACTTAATCGTCGCGCTAGCGTTAGGCATTAGCCGCATTTCCACTAACGGGCCAGTGCGAGCCAGGGCTTTAAACGGGCCGTGCCAAGCTAACAGCCTCGGGCCAGTGCGAGCCAGGGCTTTAAACGGGCCGTGCCAAGCTAACAGCCTCGGGCCAGTGCGAGCCAGGGCTTTAAACGGGCCGTGTCGGGCTAACAGCCTCGGGCCAGTGCGAGCCAGGGCTTTAAACGGGCCGTGCCGGGCTAATAGCCTCGGGCCAGTGCGAGCCAGGGCTTTAAATGGGCCGTGCCGGGCTAATAGCCTCGGGCCAGTGCGAGCCAGGGCTTTAAATGGGCCGTGCCGGGCTAATAGCCTCGGGCCAGTGTGAGCCAGGGCTTTAAACGGGCCGTGCCGGGCTAATAGCCTCGGGCCAGTGCGAGCCAGGGCTTTAAACGGGCCGTGCCAAGCTAACAGCCTCGGGCCAGTGCGAGCCAGGGCTTTAAACGGGCCGTGCCGGGCTAATAGCCTCGGGCCAGTGCGAGCCAGGGCTTTAAATGGGCCGTGCCGGGCTAATAGCCTCGGGCCAGTGCGAGTCAGGGCTTTAAACGGGCCGTGCCGGGCTAATAGCCTCGGGCCAGTGCGAGCCAGGGCTTTAAATGGGCCGTGCCGGGCTAATAGCCTCGGGCCAGTGCGAGTCAGGGCTTTAAACGGGCCGTGCCGGGCTAATAGCCTCGGGCCAGTGCGAGCCAGGGCTTTAAACGGGCCGTGCCGGGCTAATAGCCTCGGGCCAGTGCGAGCCAGGGGTTTAAATGGGCCGTGCCGGGCTAATAGCCTCGGGCCAGTGCGAGCCAGGGCTTTAAATGGGCCGTGCCGGGCTAATAGCCTCGGGCCAGTGTGAGCCAGGGCTTTAAATGGGCCGTGCCGGGCTAATAGCCTCGGGCCAGTGTGAGCCAGGGCTTTAAATGGGCCGTGCCGGGCTAATAGCCTCGGGCCAGTGCGAGCCAGGGCTTTAAATGGGCCGTGCCGGGCTAATAGCCTCGGGCCAGTGCGAGCCAGGGCTTTAAACGGGCCGTGCCGGGCTAATAGCCTCGGGCCAGTGCGAGCCAGGGCTTTAAATGGGCCGTGCCGGGCTAATAGCCTCGGGCCAGTGTGAGCCAGGGCTTTAAATGGGCCGTGCCGGGCTAATAGCCTCGGGCCAGTGTGAGCCAGGGCTTTAAATGGGCCGTGCCGGGCTAATAGCCTCGGGCCAGTGCGAGCCAGGGCTTTAAACGGGCCGTGCCGGGCTAATAGCCTCGGGCCAGTGCGAGCCAGGGCTTTAAATGGGCCGTGCCGGGCTAATAGCCTCGGGCCAGTGCGAGCCAGGGCTTTAAATGGGCCGTGCCGGGCTAATAGCCTCGGGCCAGTGTGAGCCAGGGCTTTAAATGGGCCGTGCCGGGCTAATAGCCTCGGGCCAGTGCGAGCCAGGGCTTTAAATGGGCCGTGCCGGGCTAATAGCCTCGGGCCAGTGTGAGCCAGGGCTTTAAATGGGCCGTGCCGGGCTAATAGCCTCGGGCCAGTGTGAGCCAGGGCTTTAAATGGGCCGTGCCGGGCTAATAGCCTCGGGCCAGTGCGAGCCAGGGCTTTAAACGGGCCGTGCCGGGCTAATAGCCTCGGGCCAGTGCGAGCCAGGGCTTTAAACGGGCCGTGCCGGGCTAATAGCCTCGGGCCAGTGCGAGCCAGGGCTTTAATCGGGCCGTGCCGGGCTAATAGCCTCGGGCCAGTGCGAGCCAGGGCTTTAAACGGGCCGTGCCGGGCTAATAGCCTCGGGCCAGTGCGAGCCAGGGCTTTAAACGGGCCGTGCCGGGCTAATAGCCTCGGGCCAGTGCGAGCCAGGGCTTTAAACGGGCCGTGCCGGGCTAATAGCCTCGGGCCAGTGCGAGCCAGGGCTTTAAATGGGCCGTGCCGGGCTAATAGCCTCGGGCCAGTGTGAGCCAGGGCTTTAAATGGGCCGTGCCGGGCTAATAGCCTCGGGCCAGTGCGAGCCAGGGCTTTAAACGGGCCGTGCCGGGCTAATAGCCTCGGGCCAGTGCGAGCCAGGGCTTTAAATGGGCCGTGCCGGGCTAATAGCCTCGGGCCAGTGCGAGCCAGGGCTTTAAACGGGCCGTGCCGGGCTAATAGCCTCGGGCCAGTGCGAGCCAGGGCTTTAAACGGGCCGTGCCGGGCTAATAGCCTCGGGCCAGTGCGAGCCAGGGCTTTAAACGGGCCGTGCCGGGCTAATAGCCTCGGGCCAGTAGCACCGGTCCCAAAATCTGCTGCGTTTCCACTGTCGGGCCAGAAGCTCCACAGCGCTTCACTAAAACACGCTGTAACATGCCTCTCTGGAACAAAGTCACACAAACCCAACAAATGGTAGTTTAAACTTAGGATTATGATAGCCTTTATGATTTGTCGGATTTCTTCAAGCGTTCATATTTACCATGTTTACTATGGTAATGGTTAGCATGCATAGTCTTTTACATCGGGTATATATGTTGATAAAATTATCAGAAAGAAATCCCTGGAAACAGCGTGATCTCATTTTTTTTGTTTTGTTTTTCGTTTGCTGGCATTTTTGTTGTTTAATTGAATATTTAAAACCCAGGAATCGATTTTTACCACAGGTTTACAAAAAAAAGTGATACATTAATCATAATTAATTCATTTGTGTAAAAAATTCACATTAGTCACACAGAAAAGTGGTTTACCGGTTTATCGTCTATTTAAAAAAAGAAAGAAAATAGTTACAGGACATATTTATATCACATTTAGAAAGAATGAAAATTTCTACAAATATGCCACCGCCAGTACGAGTCCGCTTTAGCACCTCTCGACTGCCAGCAGGCTACAGTTATATTCAGTCAGAGAAACAGAGGAAGCTCCCGAAAAAAAAGTTGCTTTATTTTATGATAGATAAAGAGACGAGAAATATGCCACTGACAGATAAAATAAAAACAAGATTATGATAGCCTTCATGATTTGTCTGATTTCTTTAAGCGTTCATATTTAATGTTACCATGTTTACTATAGCGTGCATAGTCTCTTGCATCAGGTATAAATATTTCTCCCTTGTACGGTGATCAGAATCCACATCGGATCACAAACAGAGGGCATTCAAACATGAAAATGAGTTTTGAGGTAAATTATCTTTAAATTAAAAAGTCTTTAAAGCTGATTTTAGCTGACAGAATTATCCAGCGCAAAACCTGGCATGCACAGAAAGACGTACACTCAAAGTAGTCGGATCAGCTCGTTTACATGGTGTAGTTTTTCGTTTGATCGGTTCCTGAAAAGGTTTATTCCACCATCTCAATCCGACTGAAATTTCAATCGGTTTGTGCATTTTCATTCCGATTGAGGTGTTGACATTTTCATTCTGTAATTACATTCGGTTTTTATTTTTACTTTTATTATGAGAGCCAGTAATAGCATCTGCAAACGGTACACTTTAATCAAATAATTAATTGCTTTCAATGGGGCTGGGCTATATTTTTTTGAAGTGAACTAATTCGTTTTTTGCAGTCGAGCTTCATGTCAAACCATTTTCTGTTCATTTCTGGGACTGTTCGATTAACAGATGAAACTCCAGTAACTGCGTCTGTAATATGCTGCCAAGCTTCCTTTTTTTAGGACCTGATACGCCTATGTACGCTTGAAAATAAAATGTGGCGTTTTGAATGAACTTCTGATAATAAAATATTATCTGATAAATTTTTCTTTTTCATTCGCTTTTGAGAAGACATGTTGAAATCCTTTGTTTGGTGTCATAATATGATGCCCATATATAGTTGTCAGTCGGATTTAATGGGCGGGATTTATGGTAATTGAGAATGAGCGTGCACGCGCGTCCCATTTATGACTGATTGGAATTCATTAACACACACACACATTTCACTATCACATCTGATGTTTACGAAATATTTGTGAATCAGGAGAAGATTTTTCGGGAAGGTCTCTTTACGCGCAGATCACTCACATATTTACTCGTATATTTACGAATGTTTCATTAAAAAGACCCATTGTTTTTTTGATAACGAGTCAGAGCCTATCAGAACCAACACTGCTTTGGTTATTTGATATACTTGTTGGTAAAAGTTACCATAGAATACCAGTGTAGAGTGCTTATACAGGGTAATACATAGCTATTAATTAATAACTGTTAGTAACCTGAATTTGAATCTAGGCAAAAATCTGTTTAGATAACAATCTTATGATAATTTCTCCTTTTCTTAGCTTCAGGTTTTTCAGGACTATGGAGGAGCGTTTTTTACAACGTCCAAATTTTGCATTGAGGTACCAGAGGCATCATAGAGGTCAGTGGACCAGCCTACAGATGAGCCGTAGGTCCAGAGCCTCTTCTCCTCCCAGACAGCGGTTCAGTAAAGGCCTGGACAAGAGTTCCTTCACAGCACTCAGACAACACATCAAACCCGGCACCACAGGTTAGCTGCATTGTGTGTATCTGTTTGTTGCAACTTTTGGTTCAACTGATTTTTATATACAGTGCATAAATTTTTCTTTGGATCCATCTTAAAACTAGGAGGTAGTGATATAGCCTTCTCCATTCAAAGGTCTAGCCTCTAATTACAAGTAAATCACAGGTGGAATGTGTGTAAGGCTGGACCACAAGTCAGGAATTAACGGGGACTTGGGCCAAAAGTGCCTATGCACAATACAATTAAATCTAGCAAATATTTGTGAAAATCACCCTGACTACTCATTCAGATCAGACAATATATTGATTTAAAATTTGTAAGACATGTCTTGTGTAACAAAGCTTTATGCGAGTAGTCGTAACCCAGCCCATGAATATTGAGTGTTTCACACCTGAGAGAGACAAAGAGCCTCATAATGGCCCTATTAGGAGCTTTCAGGGCCTATGAGGAATCTTGCACAAAGAATGAGGAGATTTAAAAAAGAATGGCTTTTTGATTGTTTGTATTTATTTACAACACAACATAATCCAAAGATACACAACAAATGACAAAAAAGCACATTATTTAACACACTGAACTAAAGACATTTACATTTATTAATTTAGCTGACGCTTTTATCAAAAGCGACTTACAAATGAGAGCAATAGAAGCAATTAAACTAACAGTAGGACAACAGTGTGTGAGTGCTATGACCCTTTGCAGTACAATCTAACGCAGGTTTTTTGTTGTTTTTTTTATATTTTTTTTATATAAAGTTAAAATAGAGGAGAAAGAGTTAGTGTTACTTGATCAAGTGCTGTCTTCAGCAGTTTCTTAAAGATGGCTACAGACTCTGCAGCTCTGGCTGAGTTAGGCAGATCATTCCACCAGCAGGGACCAGTCATGGTAAAGGTCCGAGAGAGAGATTTTGTGCCTCTTTGAAATGGCACCACAAGACGCCGTTCGCTTGCAGAGCGCAAGTTTATGGATGGCACATAAGTCTGAAGTAATGAGTTCAGGTACAAGGGAGCAGTGCCAGTGGGTGTTCTGTAGGCAAACGTCAGTGACTTGAATTTGATGCGAGCGGCAACTGGCAACCAGTGCAATTCTTTGAGGAGAGGAGTGACGTGTGCTCTCTTCGGCTCGTTGAAGACCACTCTAGCTGCAGCTTCTGGATCAGTTGCAGAGGTTTGACAGTGCAAGCTGGGAGATCAGCCAGGAGAGCATTACAATAGTCCAGTCTGGATAGAACAAGCGCCTGAACAAGGAGTTGTGTAGCTCTGATAGGAAGGGCCTGATCCTTCTGATGTTGTACAAGGAAAATCTGCATGACCGGGCAGTGCCCGCGGAGTGGAGCGGGCTGGCCTGGAGGAAAGGGGGCAGAAGTTGTCCAAGCAGGATGTTAAAGTGGAGAAAAGAGTATCAGTGGCATTGTTAGTATCTAGTGCTGAGAGCTGGTCTGGTGGAGGAAGTGTGGATGAGACCAAAGAGGATAGACGAGAGGGTGAGAGAGAGCGTAGATTACGCCGAAAGGTGACCTGTGGAGGAGTGCGTGTTGTGTTCTGAGGCAGGTTGAGATTGAGAGTGAGGAGGAAGTGATCTGAGGTGTGCAGTGGAGTGACCAGTGTATGGTCAGTGAAGCAGTAGCGTGTGTAAATAAGGTCTAGTTTGTTACCTGATTTGTGAGTAGCCGCAGTCGATACTCGTTTGAGGTCGAATGAGGCAAGCAGAGTGTGGAAATCAGCAGCTTGAGGTTTGTCAAGGTGGATGTTGAAGTCTCCAAGAACTATGAGAGGAGTGCCATCCTCGGGGAAGGATGAGAGTAGGACATCGAGCTCCTCTAAGAAACTGCCAAGCTGACCTGGGGGACGATATACAACTACACAATGGATTTTAATAGGACTAGTGATGGTAATAGAATGTGTTTCAAATGAGCTGTTGTTACACATAGGTGGCAAATTATTACATTTCCAATCGTTTGAGATGAGAAGACCAGTACCTCCACCCCTTCCAGTCAGACGAGGGGTGTGTGAGAAAGTGAAGTTAGTGGAGAGTGCAGCTGGTGTGGCTGTGTCCTCTGGTCTGATCCAGGTCTCAGTCAGGGCCACAAGGCTGAGACCTAAATGACTAGAAATAGATGTAATGAAATCAGCTTTATTTACTGCAGATTGGCAATTCCAGAGACCAATAGGAAAAGAAAAAATGGTACTAGAAGACATTGGAAGGGTACGCAGGTTGTTAGGATTGGAATGCCTCTGACGTGTGGCATTGGATTTACGCATGTTAGTTATAGTAGGGATTAGAAGTCACATGGTGTAAGAGCTCACACATAGAAAGACCAGTTAAAAGTTGATTAGAAAAGAGAGGAAACGATAAAACAAATAACGAGAAATTGCTACTCAAGTTCCTATCCGGTGTCCTTGCTCGGTGGAGTCGCACAGGTAGAGTCGTTGGTCTTTACACTCTTCGGTCTTCACACGATGAGGACTTCTCACCGCCGCGACTGCTGCCGCGGAGCACTAAACCTATTTATACACGCCTAATACCTGATTGTTGAATACAGCTGGCCACGCCCCACTGTTTATCCATGCGAAACTCCGAAGTCACGACACAAACAAAGGCCACGTGCGCTTGCGTTTTACCAGAGTAAAACACAGTAAACAACACAAAGTTTCCTAGCAACAAAGAACCGCGCTAAAATCGACTGAGAAAAGTAAACACTCACACACTGATGTTCTCTCTTGCTGTTCGACTGCTTCTTCTGACAACTTCTATTGACTAGCTGGTTTAAATGCTTAACTGGCTTATGGCCACGCCCCACTGTCTCCTAATGATATCTCCTAATGGTAGCATGTACAGAGTGAACAGCAGCGGTCCTAGTACTGAGCCTTGTGGTACGGCAAAAGCAAACAAAACATAAAGCATAACAGAGGAGGACACGCGGGAGAGAGAAACCCCCTCTCTCTCTCTCCCCAAGGCAGGAAGCAGGAAGCCCTTATCAGGAAGATACTCGAAGCACAGGTGTCCTCCATTCGCGCTCAAGTTTACCGCCCCGCCCCACTGAAACACAAGGACAGCAAAGACATGTATGCAGGCCGTCACACCATACTAAACTTGTGATTGATAAGACATCTCGTCATTTACTGCTACAAATTGATAACGGTCAGATAAGTATGATTTAAACCAGGGGTAGGCAACCTAAGGCACGCGTGCCAACACTGACACGCTGAGGGTTAATCGCTGGCACGCGAGCAAAAGTGAGAGAGATGTATGCATTTCATTCGGATAGAGTACCGGCTCGTACCTGCATACAGATCTACATTTTGAGGAAATCATTCATCATAGTAACACAGCTTGTTATATTAAGGTAGGAGTTATACATACTATTAAAGTGTTAGAATTAGAGCGTGCAGGTCTGACGAACCATTGGTGCGACCACTGCGCATCACGTGCACACAACTGACTGACAGCTTATGCTGCGTTCAAAGGCAGATTTGAGATCGGGTTAGGCCTTGGTTAGGCCGGGCAAACCCTAATTGACTAATTTTGCATGATCAAGTTGCGTTATTTTAACAAGCAGTTTAATCATAGCCAGCTTAAAGGTTTTTGGTACGTATCCTAGAGACAAAGACGAATGAATGATATTAAGAAGAGGATCTATGACATCTGGAAGCATCTCTTTCAGCAGCTTAGTCGGTATAGGGTCTAACATACATGTTGTCGATTTAGATGATTTAACAAGTTTACAAAATTCTTCCTCTCCTATAGCAATGAATGAATCAAATTTTTCCTCAGGGAGACTACAATGCACTTCCTGATGCGATACTGTATTAGACGGTTGCATAGTTATAATTTTGTCCCTGATATTATCGATCTTATAAGTGAAGAAGTTCATAAAGTCATTACCATGACCATGAAGGGGAACAGGAACAGGGGATGACAACTTAACCGGCGGCCGTGGCGAAGCAGACAGTCCATCGGGCGGCCAGGGCGAGGACGACAGTCCATCTGGAGGCCAGGGCGGAGACGACAGTCCATCTGGCGGCCAGGGCGGAGACGACAGTCCATCTGGCGGCCAGGGCGGAGACGACAGTCCATCTGGCGGCCAGGGCGGAGACGACAGTCCATCTGGCGGCCAGGGCGGAGACGACAGTCCATCTGGCGGCCAGGGCGGAGACGACAGTCCATCTGGCGGCCAGGGCGGAGACGACAGTCCATCTGGCGGCCAGGGCGGAGACGACAGTCCATCTGGCGGCCAGGGCGGAGACGACAGTCCATCTGGCGGCCAGGGCAGTGAAGACCCCTCGGGCGGCCAGGGCGGTGAAGACCCCTCGGGCGGCCACGGCGGTGAAGACCCCTCGGGCAGCCACGGCGGTGAAGACCCCTCGGGCGGCCACGGCGGTGAAGACCCCTCGGGCGGCCACGGCGGTGAAGACCAAGGCGGGACAGGGACAGACCCTGGCTCGGGAACAGTCACAGACACCACCGGCTCAGGAACTGCAACAGACACCACCGGCTCAGGAACTGCAACAGACACCACCGGCTCAGGAACTGCAACAGACACCACCGGCTCAGGAACTGCAACAGACACCACCGGCTCAGGAACTGCAACAGACACCACCGGCTCAGGAACTGCAACAGACACCACCGGCTCAGGAACTGCAACAGACACCACCGGCTCAGGAACTGCAACAGACACCACCAGCTCAGGAACTGCAACAGACACCACCGGCTCAGGAACTGCAACAGACACCACCGGCTCAGGAACTGCAACAGCCACCGATACCACCGGCTCAGGGACTGCAACAGACACCACCGGCTCAGGAACTGCAACAGACACCACCGGCTCAGGAACAGTCACGGACACCGGCTCAGGAACAGTCACGGACACCGGCTCAGGAACAGTCACGGACACCGGCTCAGGAACAGTCACGGACACCGGCTCAGGAACAGTCACGGACACCGGCTCAGGAACAGTCACGGACACCGGCTCAGGAACAGTCACGGACACCGGCTCAGGAACAGTCACGGACACCGGCTCAGGAACAGTCACGGACACCGGCTGAAGCACAGTGTCCGGGGTTCCAACCAGACTGGAGGCTGCCATCTTGGTGGTGTGTGCAGCCCAGGCACGTAGGACAGCAACCATGTAAAAGGTGAAGACTGCCCTCTTGGCCGTGGCAGGACTGACGGGAACAGCCTCCGGCACAGGAACCGTCTCTGCATCGGCAGACGTGACGTGGACAGTCTCTGGAACGGCAGACGTGACGTGGACAGTCTCTGGAACGGCAGACGTGACGTGGACAGTCTCTGGAACGGCAGACGTGACGTGGACAGTCTCTGGAACGGCAGACGTGACGTGAAGCTCAGGCTCGGCAGGGGTGCTGTGTCTCCTCCAAGCACGCAGTACTGCTACTGCATAAAAAAGGAAGACCGCCTTCTTAGCCGTGGCAGGACTGATGGTGGGCGGCTCCGAGACAATCTCAGGGATGACAGCGGGCTGCTCGGAGGGGACGGCCTCCGGGACGAAAGCGGGCTGGTCGGAGGGGACGGCCTCCGGGACGACAGCGGGCAGCTCGGAGGGGACGGCCTCCGGGACGACAGCGGGCTGCTCAGAGGGGACGTCCTCCGGGACGACAGCGGGCTGCTCAGAGGGGACGTCCTCCGGGACGACAGCGGGCTGCTCAGAGGGGACGTCCTCCGGGACGACAGCGGGCTGCTCAGAGGGGACGTCCTCCGGGACGACAGCGGGCTGCTCAGAGGGGACGTCCTCCGGGACGACAGCGGGCTGCTCAGAGGGGACGTCCTCCGGGACGACAGCGGGCTGCTCAGAGGGGACGTCCTCCGGGACGACAGCGGGCTGCTCAGAGGGGACGTCCTCCGGGACGACAGCGGGCTGCTCAGAGGGGACATTCTCCTGGACGACAGCGGGCTGCTCAGAGGGGACGTCCTCCGGGACGACAGCGGGCTGCTCAGAGGGGAAGTCCTCCGGGACGACAGCGGGCTGCTCAGAGGGGACGGCCTCCGGGCCATTGGGGAGGCAGGAAGTCTTCCTCCTCCGCCGTTTTCGATGGCGAGATGCAGGCTCTGGGCTGGAAACCACTGGTCCAGAGTCGAAGAGTGGCCGAAGCGGGGAATGGTATCGGGGTCCATCTCGACCACCTCCTCCCATGCGGCCTCCACGGGTTCCACGAAACCTGGCCAGACGGGTTCCCTCAAAAGAACCTCTCTGGGAAATGGTGTTGGCTGACCAGGCCTCTGTGGAACCAGCGGAAAAGGGCTCAGTGGAAGCGACCGCCATGGTCTCCTCAGTCGTCCCAGCCCACAGCGCGAAGCATTCGAACAGCGTCATCCGAAGTTCTGACTCCCCAGATGACGGTTCTCGCCTCTGCGGTCTCTTCTCCCTCTTCATAGCGGGGGGAAGGATACGGGAACCCATACTGCTGGATCCTTTAGTGACGGAGTCCTTCTGTCACGAACACACACAGGAAAAGGTAGATCCAAGCGCAGTATTTATTAGGGGTAATCCGTACTCACAAAACAGTCCAGGCAAGGGTCATAATCCATAAAGGCAATCCGAAGACACAAGACAAGAACAAGGTACAGGCAACAACAGGAACGGAAGTGTGGGGACATTAACAAGGACTCCATGACACATACTAAAACAGACAGGGTTATATACACAGGGAAATGACAATGCTAATGGGGAATTGGCTGAGTGCAATGATTAGTGACAAGGGACAGCTGAGTGTAATGAGAAGACAAGGATCGTGGGAAATGTAGTTCAATAGTGTGATGGACACCGTGGGGAAGGAGGACATCTAGTGGTGACCCAAGGAACATAAACCAGACACTGTGACAATCGAGCTCTCCTTCCATGAAATCCGAAACACCTCTAGTTTTGTTTTCTTCCAGTTGCGCTCCATTTTTCTGGCTGCTCTCTTAAGGGCCTGAGTGTGTGTGTGTGTGTGTGTGTGTGTGAGTGTGCTCGTTGTGCCACGGCGCTGGACTATGTTCTTTAATCTTCTTTAAGCGCAGCGGAGCAACTGTGTCTAAAGTGCTGGAAAAGAGAGAGTTAAAAGTTTCTGTTGCAATATCAAGTTCTTCTAAGCTATCCGGGATGCTGAGATGATGAAACTGATCAGGAAGATTATTGATAAAGCAATCTTTAGTGGCAGATGTGATCGGTCTAACATATTTATAACACGGAGTCGGCTTTGCAGCCTTGGCTAAATGTAATTTACACGAGACTAGATAGTGATCTGAGATGTCATCGCTCTGCTGCAGTATTTCAACGGCATCAACATCTATTCCATGTGATAGTATTAGATCTAGAGTATGATTACGGCAATGAGTCGGTCCTGACACGTGTTGTCTAACTCCAATTGAGTTTATAATGTCTTTAAATGCCAATCCCAATGCATCTTTTTCATTATCGATGTGTATATTAAAATCACCAACAATTAGTACTTTATCTGCAGCCAATACTAATTCTGATAGAAAGTCCGCAAATTCTTTGATAAAGTCTGTATGGTGCCCTGGTGGCCTGTATACAGTAGCCAGCAGAATTTTCAAACGTGATTTATCGTTTACACTATATATTTTTACATTAAGCACCAACACTTCAAAAGAAGTATATTTAAAACTAGATTTCTTAGTGGTTTTGAAAATATTACTATAAATTACAGCAACACCTCCTCCTTTGCGTCTCAGACGAGGTTCATGTTTATAACCGTAATCTTGTGGGGTTGACTCATTTAAAGCAATGTAATCGTTTGGTTTTAGCCAGGTTTCTGTTAAACACAGCACATCTAGGTTATAATCAGGGGTAGGGATGTTAACCGATGACCGTTTGACCGATGGTTGACCGTATCAACGTTAACCGATCAAAGTTTTCGGCAGTCGGTAAAAAAAAAAAAAAAAGTGATCTCTAAATTATTCTATTATAGACAGTGGACTAAACGCTACTACAGTTAGCATCTCATTCCAATATATTTTTGTGTGAAGTGAACAAATCCCTCTCACTCAATCTTTCATAACTCGCCCGTTTATACTTAATAAACCAATAAAAACATTCGGCGCGAGGTCACAGCGTTTGGGTTCGCGCGCTCACAAGGTTTGCAGAAAGTAAAGGCTACAGGCTAACACACTCGAGGTTAGAGCCAGGGCAGACGACAGGAGGAAGCGTGCAGAAAATAGTAGTGTGTGGGACCATTTCACCAAACAGAATGACACAGATGTAACGTAAGTTGCAACTTGTGTAATACAGTGCTTAAATATGAAAATACATTTCAAATACATTTCAGTGGTAACAGATAAGGTGATGATGATCATCTTTCTTTATTATTGTTAGCACTAACAGTTACCTCAAACTAAAGCGGCGTCTCTTCGGTTCGGAGCTGTCATTTTCTGAAATGAGCCGCGGCAATGTTTCAAATGAGCTTCTAACGCTAGACAAACGCCTTTATTTTCAACGCGATCACCTTGTACCCGAACCATTTCGAAACTAAGGAGCCATTTGTCCGCCGATTACATACAAGCTCCTCGGCGCCGCGTTGTTTCACGCTGTTGGGGATTTTAAAAAAGTGACGTGAGTGGAAGGGCGGCGCCGGCGCCATGTGTGTGTGTGTGTGTGTGTGTGTGAGCGGGAGGCAGAGCGGCGGAGAGATGCGACAGAGTTGTGAAATTGCAGGCGCGGCTTGAAATGGCTGTTATTTCAAATAGCGTAGCATATTTTAAACTAATCGGTTAACCGGTTTCAACCGGCTAATGAGGCTCGGTGGTCGGTCAAGAATTTTTTTAGTTTTCGCCATCCCTAATCAGGGGTGCACATAACTTTTTCAGTGAGTTACTCAGGTGAGGACCAGGAGATGGTGTTTGGTACTCACCCCATATGTAGCGTGGCCACAGCTGTCAATCATGACGTCACATTTCCATTTTTATGGATCACTTCCCCAATCGTCCCTCCCTTACCAATTTCCGTCTAGTTTTTATTCGTCATAGTGGTCATCATTTAAAACAAGGTTTTTATTTAGTTATCGTCTCGTTTTCATCTGTGAAAAAAATAAATTAACACTGCCTAGGTTGCATTTTGGCGACAGTACGCAAAGGCGCGTAGTAACACAAGTGGCATTACGCATTCCTGATTTTTGTCGCGCATGCGTACCTGCGTACCAGTTATGTGCACCCCTGGTTATAATCTGTAATCATTTAATTACCTATTAGCGCTTTTGAAGTAAGAGATCGAATATTCAGCAACCCAAGCTTTATAATTTGCTCATCTGTATTATATCTGTTTTTTATTTGTTGAAAATCAATTCAATTTTTAACATTTAGATGGGTTTGGACATTTTTTGGATTTCCAAGTTCGGGGAACAGACACAGTCTCTATATGATGATATCTAGGGGAAAGAGGCTCTATGTGATGGGATTTATCTGACCTTGGTGACGTGAGGCCGCTAGCAGACGGTCGGTTAAGCCAGTCTGTCTGCTTCCTGACCTGAGCCCCAGATTGTCATATTTGACCTCTAAGACTATGAGCCAAATTACTAGAGAAAAGAGCAGCACCATCCCAGGAGGGATGAATACCATCTCTTTTCAACAGGTCATGTCTGCCCCAAAAACTTTTCCAATTGTCTATGAATTCTATATTATTTCGTGGACACCACCCAGACAGCCAGCCATTGAGTGAACACAATCTACTAACTATCTCATCACTCCGGCGAACAGGAAGGGGGCCAGAGCAAATTACAGTGCTTGACATCGTACTTGCAAGTTCACACACCTCTTTAATATTAATTTTGGTGATCTCCGACTGGCGGAGTCGAACATCATTAGTGCCGACGTGAATAATAATCTTAGAGAATTTACGATTAGCATTAGCCAGCACTTTTAAATTTGCTTTGATGTCAGGCGCTCTGGCTCCCGGCAAACATGTGACTATGGTGGCTGGTGTCTCTATTTTCATGTTCTGTGTAATAGAATCGCCAGTAACTAGGACACATTCAACAGAATTCTCAGTGGGTGTTTCACTGAGTGGGGAGAATCTTGTTAGATTTGTACCTATTTGGTGTGTTGGAACTTTATTTGTCTTCATCCGCCTGTCTTCACAAATGCGTTACATTGATAGTGTTGTGTGAATGATTTTTTTTATCAACAATATGGGTAATTCATACCGTTTAATGAAATATATTTTTAAAAATGTAATGTCTTTCACTTTTATTCTGCTAATTTAAATTACAATACTGCATCATTTTTATCACCTCAATTAAAATTCATGGATTCTTAATAATGCACAACTCTGGCATGTACATTTGTGTGGGTGTGTGTAAAAGTTTTGTGCATGTGCATGCATGCAGACGTGCATGTCTGTTTTTGAGTTGGCTAGAAATCAGATGTGGCATGTTGAGAAGATTTTCCTCCCCCTCCATCTCACACAGTTATGTGGCTGATGACTCACTGCTTTTGTGTGTATGTGTTGCTTAAAAGTGAGATATAATGAGAGAGAATGTGCTTGTATGTGAATGTGTGCGTGTGTGTGTGTGAGTGACGGAGAGTTGAAGGTGTTCTTGTGTGTATGTGAGAGTAGAGAGAGAGAGTGAGAGTGGTTGAACATGTTTATATGCATTTAAGCGTCCAGGTACACAACTTTAAATAACACAAAAGCCCAAATGCTGTGCGGCATATTTTTCAAAATGACACCACACAGATTTTCTTAAAGAAGACTCTCTCTCTTTTTTCTTACTTTTCCCTCTTTTTCTCTCCCTTCCTTTTTTATAGACATCCCCTGGCCATCCTCTGGAGACAGACCATCACTGCCATTCACAGTAAGAGACCAGAAACTCCTTGCATTATTTCACTATGATCACACTTAAAGAAATGTGTTCTTGTACAATACAAGTCAAACTCTATCAACAAATGATGTGATGTACTGTACATGTATGTTGAATCTGATTGACTGAGCATGATGACACTTAGTCCAGTAGCACTAGGACCTTTAGTAGTTTTCATCCCTCTGCTTGTCTAAGCAAAGTCTGTGCTTTGCACACTCCACACTGTTACATGGAAGAGATCTTAATCAACGCCCCTGCCTGTTGGTCTCCTTGGTTACAGATTTTATTAGGGTAATTAGTTCAGGTGTGTCTAGTTAGTTTCTTACTTTATTTTTTTCATTTTCAGAGTATTTAAGCGCTGTGACAGGACTTAAGTCTAGGTGTCTGTCGTAGTCACTATTTACTGGTTGTTTCCTTGTTTTTGGTATTTCTGAGAAGCCTGAGTATTTCTGTTAGTTTGATTTTATTTTCAATAAATACTTTTATTGCTGCACTAAGATCCAGTATCATCTCTGTTGCAACCAGCCTGTGACAATAGCCAACATCAACGTTTAATTTTAGTTCGTATTTCAGGGAAAACTTAGAGCTTGAGTTGAATCTTATGCTTCAGTCCTCCATCATAGAAAGAGTATATTACTATGTGAACATTTGTGATACAATCACTTACTGTTCCTGTTTGTGCAGAGTTATAGCTTATGTCATGAGTATGTAAACATATCACATTAAAATATATTAAAATTGTCAAAGCATTGCTTTAAAAAATGGGTTGATCCTTGCTACAAACTGTAACATATATAATACTAAAATGTATGTTTTTGCATTTAAAGATTGATGATGTATTTAATTGACCTCTACAGGTGTCACAGAAGGCCAGCAAGAGAAATGCAGCACGAAGCAGAGCCATACAGAAGAAACAAGAGCAGATAGAGGAGGTAAATTGGTGTGTGTGTGTGTGTGTGTGTGTGTGTGTGTGTGTGTGTGTGTGTGTGGTCAAGGTATTCCCACTGTTAGGGTTAGGGTTAGTAGATACCAAATGTGCTGAAAAAACTACCACGAAAAGTTGGTCCCCATGAGAGTATAATGTAAGAATGCAGAGAGGTTTCTGAGATTGGTAGTGTCCAGTGGATACACTATAATGTGTGTAGAGTATAATGGTTACTCAATATGGTTACTTTCACACACAGTTTGGTTATTATTTACAAAAGAGACAATGGCATTTCCGGCAAACCCCTGCTGTGTGAACAGAACCACAGTGGAAAACAAGTTGTCTGTTACATCACACAGTTCGAGAGACACACTCTTGTCCACTGCGTGTTTAATCTGCATCAAGCCTCCCTTACGGAACACACATATATATATGACAAGAGTCTGACACTCACCCTTCAGTCAAGAACACTTCACTAATGAAAGCTTTTCCATGCAATTAGTGTAGATTGCTACAATACCAATGAACCCTTATGGAACAAACATTTATGGGAACATACTGCAAAATATAATGCAATATATTATATAATACATTTCCATATATGGGAAACTAGTGCTAATATTTTTCAACATATGCATTGTCCATGTATGGCTAGCTATTGTTACGATGAGGCAAGGAAGAAGCGTCGTGACGTGAAGTGTCTCTGGATCGGCAGACGTGACGTGAAGCGTCTCTAGATCGGCAGACGTGATGTGAAGCGTCTCTGGATCGGCAGACGTGACGTGAAGCGCCTCTGGATCGGCAGGCGTGACGTGAAGCGTCTCTGGATCGGCAGGCGTGACGTGAAGCGCCTCTGGATCGGCAGACGTGGCGTGAAGCGCCTCTGGATCGACAGATGTGGCGTGAAGCGTCTCTGGATCGGCAGACGTAACGTGAAGCGCCTCTGGATCGGCAGACGTGGCGTGAAGCGCCTCTGGATCGACAGACGTGGCGTGAAGCGCCTCTGGATCGGCAGACGTGACGTGAAGCATCTCTGGATCGACAGACGTGGCGTGAAGCGCCTCTGGATCGGCAGACGTAACGTGAAGCGTCTCTGGATCGGCAGACGTGACGTGAAGCGTCTCTGGATCGACAGACGTGACGTGAAGCGCCTCTGGATCGGCAGACGTGGCGTGAAGCGCCTCTGGATCGACAGACGTGGCGTGAAGCGCCTCTGGATCGGCAGGCGTGACGTGAAGCGTCTCTGGATCGGCAGGCGTGACGTGAAGCGCCTCTGGATCGGCAGACGTGGCGTGAAGCGCCTCTGGATCGACAGACGTGGCGTGAAGCGTCTCTGGATCGGCAGACGTAACGTGAAGCGCCTCTGGATCGGCAGACGTGGCGTGAAGCGCCTCTGGATCGACAGACGTGGCGTGAAGCGCCTCTGGATCGACAGACGTGGCGTGAAGCGCCTCTGGATCGACAGACGTGGCGTGAAGCGCCTCTGGATCGGCAGACGTGACGTGAAGCATCTCTGGATCGACAGACGTGACGTGAAGCGCCTCTGGATCGGCAGACGTAACGTGAAGCGTCTCTGGATCGGCAGACGTGACGTGAAGCGTCTCTGGATCGACAGACGTGACGTGAAGCGCCTCTGGATCGGCAGACGTAACGTGAAGCGCCTCTGGATCGGCAGGACTGACGTGAAGCGCCTCTCGATCGGCAGACGTGACGTGAAGAGCCTCTGGATCGGCAGACGTGACGTGAAGCGTCTCTGGATCGGCAGACGTGACGTGAAGCGCCTCTGGATCGGCAGGACTGACGTGAAGCGCCTCTCGATCGGCAGACGTGACGTGAAGCGTCTCTGGATCGGCAGGCGTGACGTGAAGCGTCTCTGGATCGGCAGACGTGACGTGAAGCGTCTCTGGATCGGCAGACGTGACGTGAAGCGTCTCTGGATCGACAGGCGTGACGTGAAACGCCTCTGGATCGGCAGACGTGGCGTGAAGCGTCTCTGGATCGACAGACGTGGCGTGAAGCGCCTCTGGATCGGCAGACGTGACGTGAAGCGCCTCTGGATCGGCAGACGTGACGTGAAGCGTCTCTGGATCGACAGGCGTGACGTGAAACGCCTCTGGATCGGCAGACGTGGCGTGAAGCGTCTCTGGATCGACAGACGTGGCGTGAAACGCCTCTGGATCGGCAGACGTGGCGTGAAGCGTCTCTGGATCGACAGACGTGGCGTGAAGCGTCTCTGGATCGACAGACGTGGCGTGAAGCGCCTCTGGATCGGCAGACGTGACGTGAAGCGTCTCTGGATCGGCAGGCGTGACGTGAAGCGTTTATGGATCGGCAGACGTGACGAGGAGCGTCTCTGGATCGACAGACGTGACGTGAAGCGCCTCTGGATCGACAGGCGTGACGTGAAGCGTCTCTGGATCGGCAGACGTGACGTGAAGCGTCTCTGGATCGACAGACGTGGCGTGAAGCGCCTCTGGATCGGCAGACGTGGCGTGAAGCGTCTCTGGATCGACAGACGTGGCGTGAAGCGCCTCTGGATCGACAGACGTGGCGTGAAGCGCCTCTGGATCGGCAGACGTGACGTGAAGCGTCTCTGGATCGGCAGGCGTGACGTGAAGCGTTTATGGATCGGCAGACGTGACGAGGAGCGTCTCTGGATCGACAGACGTGACGTGAAGCGCCTCTGGATCGACAGACGTGACGTGAAGCGTCTCTGGATCGGCAGGCGTGACGTGAAGCGTCTCTGGATCGGCAGACGTGACGTGAAGCGCCTCTGGATCGGCAGACGTGACGTGAAGCGTCTCTGGATCGGCAGACGTGACGTGAAGCGCCTCTGGATCGACAGACGTGGCGTGAAGCGCCTCTGGATCGACAGGCGTGACGTGAAGCGTCTATGGATCGGCAGACGTGACGTGAAGCGTCTCTGGATCGGCAGACGTGGCGTGAAGCGCCTCTGGATTGGCAGACGTGACGTGAAGTGCCTCTGGATCGGCAGACGTGACGTGAAGTGCCTCTGGATCGGCAGACGTAACGTGAAGCATCTCTGGATCGGCAGACGTGACGTGAAGCGTCTCTGGATCGGCAGGCGTGACGTGAAGCGTCTCTTGATCGGCAGACGTGGCGTGAAGCGCCTCTGGATCGACAGACGTGGCGTGAAGCGTCTCTGGATCGGCAGACGTGACGTGAAGCGTCTCTGGATCGGCAGACGTGACATGAAGCGCCTCTGGATCGGCAGACGTGACGTGAAGCGTCTCTGGATCGGCAGGCGTGACGTGAAGCGTCTCTGGATCGGCAGACGTGGCGTGAAGCGTCTCTGGATCGGCAGACGTGACGTGAAGCGCCTCTGGATCGACAGACGTGGCGTGAAGCGTCTCTGGATCGGCAGGCGTGACTTGAAGCGCCTCTGGATCGGCAGACGTGACGTGAAGCGCCTCTGGATTGGCAGACGTGACGTGAAGTGCCTCTGGATCGACAGACGTGGCGTGAAGCGCCTCTGGATCGGCAGACGTGGCGTGAAGCGCCTCTGGATCGGCAGACGTGACGTGAAGCGCCTCTGGATTGGCAGACGTGACGTGAAGTGCCTCTGGATCGGCAGACGTAACGTGAAGCGTCTCTGGATCGGCAGACGTGACGTGAAGCGTCTCTGGATCGGCAGGACTGACGTGAAAGCGCCTCTGGATCGGCAGACGTGACGTGAAGCGCCTCTGGATCGACAGACGTGACGTGAAGCGTCTCTGGATCGGCAGACGTGACGTGAAGCGCCTCTGGATCGGCAGACGATCGGCACACGTGACGTGAAGCGTCTCTGGATCGGCAGGTATTGCGTATCATTTTTTTCATACCTGCAGGTTTCTATGGCATATTTTAATGGCAAATGTCGCAAGCGCAATATAACGCGAGGGCACATTCATGTAATCTCAGAAAACTGGACGCGAGCTCTGAAATGACGCCCAGCTCCAATCTCTACATGCTCTTGAATTAAACGTTGTCAAAAGTTGTGAAAATGCTACAGGAAATCTTATTGCCTGTAAGTGAAATGCACCAGGAAAACTTTCAACAATCAAAGGTGGATCTTTAATTTTTTTACAATGTAAATGTATGTTATAAATGTTTCGGAATGGGGCATTTGTATGATTTGTACAAATAACCAGTCTGTTTAACAGCATTACTACATATTGAACTTAGAAATTCCAGTATCATGACCACTAATTAATGTCCTTCGTCAATAAGGTAAAAATGTGTTAAAAGTAGCTATTTTCTACATAAATCTATGATTTAATTGAATGTTTTTTGGTAATACATCAACTATCGCCGGCTAAAAAGTAACTAGTAACTAGTACTCTGAGTAGTTTTTGAGAAGAGTAATTTGTACTTTTACTTAAGTACTTTTTTGACACCAGTACTTTTACTTGTAATTGAGTATTATTTCAGCAATGTAATGGTACTTGTACTTGAGTACAGATTTTCAGTACTCTTTCCACCTCTGAATTTAAACTGGAATGTAAAATGAATGTTGACACAGTGTAATGAAGGTTCACTGAGTGCCTGGTGAGTGAGGCCGGGGGGGTGAGCGAGAAACGGAAGTGGATTCATGAGCATGGACTGAACTCCACTTTCCTCCACTCCACTCATCTACAGGATTCTGCGTACTAGAGAGGCTCCTCATCATGCATTCTAGCTATTGTAGAAAATCATCTGCATATTACATGCATACAGAGAATTCACATCGTTTTCACAGCAAAACATGCAGCAGAAATAGCAAGAGTAGTGCTATTCTGAATAATGTTTTATTTTGAGACCTGTTGGTAAGTTTGTGTCTTCAGTGATTTACACAAGTCTAATCTAGCTCTATTATATTGTGTGTTTTCATTGTAATCATAGTCATTCATTCTATTTTCAAGAAACTGCACAGCAGAGCTCATGATGCGATGACTCAGATACATGCGGAATGGTAATTTAACCCCGCAGCGCGCACACACACACACAGACACGCTATCTCCATGGTTACCAGGGATGAGGCAGTAGGTGCTATTTTGAAGTGATCCGATAAAAGCTGGGCAGCTCAAACACGCATACATACCTAGAGTTTCTACAAGACTCCCTGCTTCTCCACACACAAATAATAATGGTTTTAGTAAGGGTGAAATGCATATTATTTAATCATTTTTCTCTTAGCAATATAGAAATTCACAATTATTGCCATTGGTTGTTTTATGTAACCTTGTCTGTAATGCTTTTATGTAACCCTGATCAAACGTTCTCTAAGGCAAAACCATTAATTGTTTATATTTTAAGGAAAATACTGTTTGCTTGAGCAAAGTGTCTTCCCTGAATGTAGGGACCATAGCTGACGCTTTAGGAACTCAGGAGTGACGACCTCTGAAGCATTAATAGAATAATGCCAATTTACTGCATGGCAGATGGTGCTTAAGCCTCACCATTCCAGGTACATATTTTGGTGCAATTAACTGGGGCCGTTTATCATTTTGTAAATATTTTCCGCTGAAGGAGCTATTACTCAGAGAAATCAGCAGTGTAGCAAACCTAGAGAGTGCCCTTTTTCCTTCATTTAGAAAACCGAGGTAATATGCATAATCCATAGATTCCTTTATATCGGTCACTTCATCACCGTTGTGTTCGTGTCTAGGCGAAGGTCCTCCATCTGATCTGGATACGGCCGGATCCGGCTGACTACATCATGTGTTGTGGTCGTGTCTAGACGCAGGTCCTCCATCTGATCTGGATACGGCCCGGATCCGGCTGACTACATCATGTGTTGTGGTCGTGTCTAGGCGCTGGTGCTCCATCTGATCTGGATACGGCCCGGATCCGGCTGACTACATCATGTGTTGTGGTCGTGTCTAGGCGCAGTTCCTCCATCTGATCTGGATACGGCCCGGATCCGGCTGACTACATCACGTGTTGTGGTCGTGTCTAGGCGCAGGTCCTCCATCTGCTCTGGATCCGGCTGACTACATCATGTGTTGTGGTCGTGTCTAGGCGCAGGTCCTCCATCTGTTCTGGATCCGGCTGACTACATCATGTGTTGTGGTCGTGTCTAGGCGCAGGTCCTCCATCTGTTCTGGACACGGCCCTGATCCGGCTGACTACATTATGTGTTGGGGTCGTGTCTAGGCACAGGTCCTCCATCTGATCTGGATACGGCCCGGATCCGGCTGACTACATCATGTGTTGTGGTCGTGTCTAGGCGCTGGTGCTCCATCTGATCTGGATACGGCCCGGATCCGGCTGACTACATCATGTGTTGTGGTCGTGTCTAGGCGCAGTTCCTCCATCTGATCTGGATACGGCCCGGATCCGGCTGACTACATCACGTGTTGTGGTCGTGTCTAGGCGCAGGTCCTCCATCTGCTCTGGATCCGGCTGACTACATCATGTGTTGTGGTCGTGTCTAGGCGCAGGTCCTCCATCTGTTCTGGATCCGGCTGACTACATCATGTGTTGTGGTCGTGTCTAGGCGCAGGTCCTCCATCTGATCTGGACACGGCCCGGATCCGGCTGACTACATCATGTGTTGGGGTCGTGTCTAGGCGCAGGTCCTCCATCTGATCTGGATCCAGCTGACTACAGTAAACCTTGGAATAAGCAGAAAGACAAGCATTAGCGTAGATGCCATTCTTCTTATGATGTAACGAGTGCATCAGTTGTTATAGGAAGTTTCCCCGGTTCCGGCTGACCTAGTTTATGCAACCTAACAATCATTTAACTGATTTGAATAATATAAATTGAAAATGTTCTATGTGTATGCCAGGTTAAAGAGATGTGTTTTTTGTATAGATTTAAACTGACAGAGTGTGTTGACCTTGAACCACTTCGACCTTGCTGCTGGTATGCCAAAGCAATGGCGTCCACTATCCAGTGAGACAACTTTTGCTTTGAGAGAGCCTTTCCCTTCAGCTTCCCACCATAACAGACAAAGAGCTGGTCTGAGATCCTGAAACACTGCGTTCTGTCTACGTAAGCACGGAGGGCGCCTACTGGACAGAGCAGTGCCCAGGCTGGGTCTGCCTCCTCCAGGGGCAGCGCTTGCAGGTTCACCACCTGATCTCTGAACGGAGTGGTGGGAACCTTGAGCACGTATCCAAGCCGGGGTTTCAGGATCATGTGAGAGCTGGCCGGCCCGAATTCCAGGCACGCTTCGTCAACCGAAAATGCCTGCAGGTCCCCTACCCTCTTGGCCAATGCAACCAGGAGTGTAACGGACTCCCCGGAAGCGGGTCATTGGAAGCGGGTCATTGGAAGCGGGTCATTGGTAGCGGGTCATTGGTAGTGGGTCATTGAGACCGACCACAGTGTCGCGATGGATATGTTCCCGTAATGAGAACATGAGTTATCCACAAAGGCTGCCTTAGCGAAAAACATAACTGCATGTTGCCAGCGTACTTCCTTATATACTGTAGGAAACTTTTTCCTTCGTCAAAGCAGAGACCAGGAGACGTTGGGATTGCGTTCAAACAGAAGTTATTATTTTATTGAGAACTCTCTGTGCGTAGCTGCAGTTAGTACAACAAGTCTAAACTAAAATAGGATACATTGTAATCTATATACATTCCAAGGAGGAGGGACTTCTGGGGGTGGAGACAAATTCAAACAAAGCATACAATAGTAGGGAAACCGGTTTGGCAGGTTATCTGGCTTGCTCAAGAGAAAACAGAGCCAATCAGCATAACACTCTATTGCATTGCTAATCCAATCAGCATAACGATTCAACGTCTGGGCCAGGGGCTCCAAAAGCCATTTGCAGAACAAATTGGTCAGAACAAGATCTGACTCATTTAACTTACAATGGAAAGAAAACAGGTCTGGCTGGATCTCTTGCATAACAGCTGCTAAACTTTCTTAGTTTATTTTGGAATCTAAATTAAAACCTCAAATGCTAAAATCTGTATTCTTCATCGTGATGTTTATGCAAGGAAGCATATCTGAAATAGATTTTTAAAATTTGTTATTCTTCAATACCCACGAGGTGGGGCGGAGTTACGCCATGCAAATTCCGCAGACCCATGGCATTTCATCGCCATTAGCTCGTTTTTTATTCTCAAAGTCAATAGGCTTTCTAAGCGAAACCCCATTCGGCGTCACGACGTAACTCGTAGTGACTACGAAAGGGAACTCGTGTTCTGAGAAAATATTTTTGTGCGAATAATGATCAATGATGCACACTTTTTACATCTAAGCAGGTCGCTTAGCAACATAGACAGTATAATGACAAACACTGAAGGACTCGCGCAGTGATCGAACGATCCATCGGCCGGTTTGAATAAGTCTGATGACGTAAAAACCTCTTCTGCACGCAGGAGCTGTTGATGTCGTGCACAGACCGACAGATAACCATTTCCGGGGTCTTCCCAATATTATGAAAAATATTACTGTATATATCTAAGCATATAATTAGAAGGAAACGGTAAGAAATGCACATTTTATTTTTGTAAATGTTTTGTCAGTAACACGCTGAGTCAGATAATTATTTACGCTGCAAAAAAATAAGGCCTATCTGTTTTCATTCAAAAATAAAATAAACCATCCTAAAATACGTTTACCTTATAGGCAAAATTGCATACATTTTATTTGCTTATAGCAATTAGAAATAGCCTACTATTTTGCCAGTGGAAAAGATTGAAAATAACTCTTCTCTGACATGTATTTTATACAATATGGGAATATACATGGAAATTATATGCAGATGACGTAATGCATTGTAAAACGAGGCGTTGTAAGGTCATATATGGTTATTTCGGGGCGGAGACGCATGTGAACACAATCTTCTGCTGACTGGGTTTTATAAAGGGTATTTTGCAAAGGTTCTAGCGAAATCCAGCTTTTGTGGTTTTTGTAGCTTTTAGGATGAAATCTACAGGAGGTTTTATACATGAGGACCCTAAAGTACCATTACATTGCTATGTGTTTTATAGTACAAGGGCATTCTTTGAAGTACAATGGATTACCATGTAAATAACATGGCACATACTATATGGTAAGGATTTAGTAACATAGTATAGATTATTAAATAAAAACAAATTAGTGGTATTATGTGAATAAGTAACTTAGATATGTATTTGACAGTAACCACTGCTTACTTGCTTTCATTAACACTAACTTCTGAAAGAGAACTGAATCTCCAGATCAAAAAACATGTGAAAAATAAGCATTGCTGTTTTTGAAACCGTTTGTTTCAGCTTTTTGTTCAAAATGTTGCTTTTTTTATTAAGCTTACCCACATTCAAGTATTGATGAAAAGAATGCATGAAACTAGAATAAAATGTTTATTTTTTAAAGCAGAGGCTCTGTTCTTTCTTTTGATATAGCGCATGTTCAGATATTCATACAACAATACAATCTGAGGGCCATAACCATTTTGTGAAGGATAATAAAAAAAAAGGCTGCCGCTGGCTGGCAGGTTTTTAAAAACAAAAATGCTGGTGGGAAAATTAAGTAGTTGAATTAATATATTGTAATGTTTTGAGTAATCACTGTTTATAATTCATACAGGTGTATCGGCAGGACTGTGACACATTTGGCATGGTTGTGAAGATGTTGGTGACGAAGGACCCATCCTTGGAGAAGACAATTCAGCCGTCTCTGCATGAAAACTTGAGGGACATCGGCACGCGCTGCATCAAGGCCATGGAGCAGTTCATCCATGAGTATGATTCCCGAGAGCTAGACGCTCCATCCACCTCCCAAATACTTTCCATCAAGTGAAGGCTGAATGCAGACACTTATTTACTAACTTCTTATTCACGCCATCCATTCATCTTTAAAAGTGTGCCACTTTATTAGCACACCTGTTAGCTCTATCAGTGTTTCTTTAAATTATTTGTAGCTCTGATCCTAATGCTAAAAAGCTGTCACGATATTGACCCAGTTAATATACATTGTCAATAAATTTAATTTTAATTACACCTTTGTATTTATTCTGTTGATAATCAGAGACTGGGCCAGTTATCTGTAATTCCACAAACCCAGTGAGAAAAGTCACATTTTTAATGGTCATTACCAAGATTACAAAATGTTTAAAATGAAATTCAAGCTAACCCGTGCGGTCCCAGAGTTTGCATTGATGCATGCCTGCCTGTATATTGTTTGCTCTGTAACTATAAGTACCATGTTGAGAAACAAGTCTCAAATATGAGTGGAAGAGTAAAGAAGAATGAATTTAGTTGTACATAAAGCATTCAGTGAAATGTTAGTTTGGTATTAAGCTTGCTGTTGTGTCTTGAGTTTTGTCTGTCTACATGTATTACAAATAAAAATTGTTTTTTTTAATACAAGTCCCCCTGTGGTGAAAATCAAGTTTTTAATTTTGTGTATGTCTATGTGGTGTTTTTAATATGCTTTTAAGTCAAACCATGTGCAAATTCATCAGTCAATACCCTTGCTGATTATTTTGGCACTATTATGCAAAATTCACTTTTACATGGTGTTTGAACATAAATGTGTGTTGGCAGTGTGTGTACACAACCACCCTATAAAGACAAAAATCCACCCTGTGTTTATTTTAAATCCCCATAAATCATAAGCACCGTCTCAGAACGAGCTGCTCTCAGATTCGGGCAATGTGACGTAGATTTGCACAAGCCCCGCCCACAACTGTTGACTGACACTGCCGTATTAGCATAAACCCGCCCTGAGTGAGCTAAACACAGTCCGCCATCGTTTCCACGCCGGAGCAGCTGTAGACAAGAACGTCTCCTGAACACCGATTGAGGATTGTGTTGTTGGATTTAAGAATGAACACAGCAGTCTTCATTTACTCTCGCTGTTCCTCGAGGATTGATCAGCGACTGCTCTCGTGGTCAGCGTACAGTCTCCGGAGCGACAGGACTAACATCACTGATCACGCAGAAGTGAAAGTGAGAGCGAGCGAGCACTTTATGACACTCGAGCTCATCGAGTCTTTTACGGATATAAAGTTTACCAGTTTATTAAGCACACACTGAAAATGTGTGTTTATATTTATTTACTGTTAGTTGCAACAAGTGTTTTGTGTACTTCGCTGTGTATCTTGATGATAATGAAAGGGAGAGAGAGAGTTTATGGATAAGATTTTAATGCACACTTCTTATACTGTGTTTATTCAGCTCAACTCTGGAGTAACACTTTTATGTGATGTACAATAAACTTCATTTAACTCATCAGTATTTGTTTGGCCATCATTCGGACGCGGTCTGCTACAACAGGCTTGTGCATAACCGTGACTAAAGTAGACTAACCCTGTTCTACTGTCCGACTCCGTGTCGAAATGAACATGCCACTGTTTCTGTTCTGTGAATGAGACGAGATCGTCCTGCCACTGGAGCACGATCTCTTAAAGCTCCGTCCTCCGTACCGGCAGGAACAGATCATTTGCATTTAACCCCCTGGGGTCGGCAATCACGCCGGCGTGATTTGCGCGATTTTTTTTACATTGCAGCTAAATAAACTTAAAATACTCCGTCAAATATGGTCATACAGACTTAATAAATATGAAAAAAGAATCTGTGAGATGTCTACTTTTGTATGTGTCCACTTACAATCAAAACAAAACGTTGTGCTTTTGTAAAATAAAGAAATTAACAGGGTGTGCGTTCTGTCTCTCTGTCTCGTGAACTTTTTTTTTCTTGAGCACGTCTCTAAACATAAACAAAACTCAGCGAATACTTGTCACACATTTGTGAGCTCTATATATTTATAAACATTTAAGTGTGTAGTTTTAAATGATCTGATTCAAAACGAAAACAAATATTCTCTGTTTAAGTAATTTGTATAAAACCAACAAGATATCCAAGTTCTCTAATCCTTCCTCATTAGTTTTAATGTGACCACACCCACACGCGCAAAACATAGAGATGCAAATCGTCCACGCGTCGCGCGACCGCGCCCATTACATCAACAACAAAGCGCCGCCAAACTTCATCAGTCCTGCAGTCGTCGAGTTTGGAAGACATGCTGTGAGATTATTGGATTTACCGAAGAAGAAGAACGCGATTTGAAGACAAGAAAGATTTTAAGGTAAGAAATAATTCTGAATTATATTAGTATTGTTGCATAAACTTCACATTGCAGTCGAACTGTTGCTCGATGCTTCAGTGAATGTTCTCAGTCGCGCTGTGTGTTTGAAATAGTTCGACCCGAGCCCACATCAGCGCGGCATTGAACATTTTATCTTATTATGTAGGTAGCCAATGTGCCTGATGCTTTCACTTGATGCAACGTTAATTTTTGTGATTAAAATACATGTAAAATATTACCATAACATCTGTCTTCCTGTGTGCGGAAATTTGTTTATGTAGCCGTGACAACGAGACACGTGCATGCGCGCCAAGAGCCTTGTTGCTCTGCGCGCTGATGCGCTCATCTGTTGACATTTCCGAATAATTTCCACACAAACAAACGTACAAGTGTAATTAGTATGAGAAAAATATATATTTATGCCTATCGGACGCGGGCCGGGCTCGGACAGAAAAATCCGCAAAACGCCCCAAACATAGGCTTCATGTTTTTACTCCAATCTCATTTCATAACGTCATATTAATGTAACGTCATATCGATGTAAACATTTGAAGTAACATATGATAATAAATATATTTTTCTCTAGTGTAGTGTTACTGAAGTGTTCCTTTTTAACGATGCCTGCTATAGCCTACTATTGTTATTATTTTATGCAGTCCTGCACGTATGCCTGGTGTTCAAATATATATATATATATATATATATATATATATATATATATATATATATATATATATATATATATGTATATGTATATATATATGTGTGTGTGTGTGTATATATGTGTGTGTGTGTATTTTATAAATTTTAAAAAGCAATTTTAACCAGAACAAATCTAAAATGTATTCCCAAAATCGTGCAGCCCTAGTTTCTCTTGATATCAGCATGTTCACAGGTTGTTTTTTTTTAGGTATAGTCCTGCTGACTTCAACACGAGCAGAACATGGTAAAGTGAAAAATCAAACATCTGGGAAATTACAGGTATGTACTATGTTTCAGGAATGGCACAACGGTGTGTGACTGGTTAAGTCTCTGTCTTTAGTTCAGTGTGTTAAATAATGTGCTTTTTTGCCATTTGTTGTGTATCTTTGGATTATGTTGTGTTGTAAATAAATCCAAACAATCAAAAAGCCGTTCTTTTTTAAATCTCCTCATTCTTTGTTCACAGTTCCTCATAGTGCCTGAGAGCTCCTAATAGGGCCATTATGGGAGGCTCTTTGTCTCTCTCAGGTGTTAAACACTCAATATTCATGGGTGGTTTACGCCTACTCGCATAAAGCTTTCTTACACAAGTCATACAAATTTTAAATCAATATATTGTCTGTTCTGAATGAGTAGTCAAGGTGATTTTCACATAGTTTTGGAGCAAATATTCTAGGCTACGTGATACAATTTTCAAAAGTCTTGTGAATAAATAATCAGTTTGGGTTTCATAACCTCATTTCAGTGACTTTTTTTTTTGTAATTTTCACAAACCACGCATACATGTTATCATCTCAAATCTACAAACTTTTACATACATGCTGCTGACATATTATTGTAGCAGAGTTTGTAATAAGATTTGTAATAAGATTTTAGCCATGAAAATGTCACAAGTAACAGAAATAAGCACAATTATCAGAGCATGTCAGAACACCTCCAGGACCCAGAAAACACCTCAGACCCCAGAGGGTTAAAGGGATACACACTAAAACGGCACGGTTTTCTGAGCCCCAAAAAGTGACAGTCATTATCTATATGATGTATATTACGATGTTATGATGACCTATGCTTTTCTTCAAAAGCGTTTCTAAGGATGCTGATGTTTAGAAGGCAGCTGTCCGACTCTGAGATGGCGAACCGGAACATGGTTTGTGTAACATTAGCAACATCTGATTGGCTGTTGGATAACGTAGTCAAGCTAAAGGTTAATCATGTTAATTAACGTTGTGTGTCCGACGTTGTAGAGAGCGATACATAAAACACATTACCATTCTGATACATCGACTTGTAGACGAGCCTGTATAACTCACTCTTCAATTACTTTTTCCGAATCAGTTTCTGGTTCTAACATGAATGGCTGAATTAAACCAATATTTCCACTTGCCATTGTGCAGCGTTTACTATAGTAAAGTTGAGCGATTGGATCTCTGATGGTGTGAGTGATTGGAGGCGGGGCTAATTTGCATATGCATGGGGACTTTAAGATCACAGGAGAGGATTATCTGAAACTGAAGGAATTTAAAAAAGCACAAAAGAAGTAATTTACACCCTACATCAGATTACAGTTCAGAAAATATAATATAAAATAGCATTTTTAAAAGATCACAAGGATATTAATCTGAAGCTTAATTAAAGACTTTGTTTGTTTGTTGAAATAGTTATTTAATTCACATACAATACATGAACGGAGATACACATGCAGTCACCATTGGTTTCTACACTCTATAATATGATACAAATTATGCATCTGGAGATACAAAATATAGAAATATTTAAGACAATATTTACAGAACCTTTACAATACTACATTATTTTTATATATTGTTTTTATAATTAGGAAAACATGTAATTTTAAGGTATTATTTGTAAATGACTTTGGAAAAGACAGAATATTGCATTTAAAACCATAACCAACATTGCCCAACAAAATGATAAACATTTTATAAAGTTAAATTTTAGAATGACATTAATAAAACAAGTTGAAAACCATGAAGAGCGCATATTAGGAAACTACTGTATTTATAACAATTAACAGTAAGCAGCGAGGGGATTATAGAAAACCGTATTGCCACTAAATTATGCCAAAAATTAAGGGAAAAAGAAAGAGGAGAGTGTAGACTTGACTAGAATTATACTCACAACCAAGAAAATCTAAAAACAGATACGAAAATGGTTGTAACTAGATTTTTGATGCACTGAGGTTATGGAATGTGCCGAGCAGTAATCCCACATTTTTTCAAGAGTAACGCAAATTCATTTCAACGTAAGTTAAAAATCCATATCCTAATTCTGAAGGTTAAGTGCACACTGAGTGCACTTCTTTCCCTCTCCTGAAATGAAGTTATATAGCAGATTCTTATTGCACAGGTTTCTACAAAACAAAATTCATATTCTTAGCAATAGATAAAATTCCATGTACAATTCCAATAAATAGAAATTAATACATTTGATCATTGTGCAATCTCCAGTCACAGTAAACATATGATTTCAGATCAGAACACATTACCTACAGTGTTACTTATGCAATGACTGAAACATGCCTGAATTGGATTTCAACCCATAGTTGGATATTTAGGAAAAAAAATACAATACACAACAGAAGTGAGTACACCCCGTGAAATATCACTGTCAAATGAATCGAAATGTTATCATAACTCTTGATAACTGCATTATTTCTAAATTTTGACAAAGAGTATTGATCACACACACACACACACACACACACACACACACACACACACACACACACACACACACACACACACACACACACACACACACACACACACACACAGGTGTTGGTATTGGTTGCAATGTTGGAGCAACTACATTATGAGGACTAGGCGTAATGGTTTTTATACTGTACAAACTGTATATTCTATCCCCTTACACTGCCCCTATCCCTATACCTGCCCATTACAGGACACATTCTGCATTTTTACATTTTTAATAAAACATTGTTTTTAAAAAAAAAAGTAAGCTGTTTGAATTACGAGGACTCATGAAATGTCCTCATAAACCATGTTTAAGTTGTAATACCAGTGTAATACACATGTCATCATACAAATTTGTGTCCTCATCATTGATATTTCTGAACCTGATATTTCGAAATAACCTAATTGCATTACCGTTGTTTTAAAATTACCTGTGAACACCAAACCTTTCTCAATGGTGGACTTATGGGTTGTATTTGTCTGACTGATTGGCTCCACATGGAGAAGATTGGACAGAAAATTGTAAAAATCTGATTGTGAGACTTCACAAAGATAAAAAAGGATACAGGGAGATTGTGACCAACTAAAATGTATTCAAAACTCAGTTGCAGCAGTAAATAGGAGGCATAGAATGAGCCATAGTACCACTAATCATCCTAAAACAGGGATGTCCAATTCTGTTCACCTTTCAGCAGAGTTTAGCTCCAGCCCTATTTAAACACACCTGAATCACCTAATCAACATCTTCAGGATTACTAGAAACTTCCAGGCAGGAGCAAAGTTTGCATAATGGTGGCCATCCAGAGGCAGGATTGGACATCCCTATCTTAAAATTACTTGTACAATCTAGTTCTGAAAAGCAGAAGGACAAGTGCTTTAGACATGAAAATGGGGTTAATAAATGGAAATCAGGGTTTCTGTGGCAGCTCAAGGACATTGTATGGTATCAATCTCTATGGACAAATCCTTGCATACCCTTCAGAACAAAAAAGCAAGATTGGAAGACATTGGGCAAAATAAGAATATTTCAGCATGATAACGATCCACAGCACACTGGCAAAATCATGCAAGATTCTAAAGATGAAAACAGTTTTAAAAAATGACCTGGCAAAGTGTGTTGCCTGACTTCCAATGGAACCCCTTTGGGTTATTTTAAAGAGAAAACTAGAGCAACTCAACCCTTTCCAGCAAAGAGCATCTGAAAAAAAAGAATCTCTCCAAAACACTGGTCCTCCATGCTGAAAAAGATTGAGACTATCAAAAATAAAGGTGGACATCAAATTAAGGGGGAAAAAATAATCTCTGTAATAAAAGGTGTACTTGGATCCTACTAAGTTTTTAGTAATTTTGAATCATTTGACATTTAAATGATGATGTACAGGGGTCTACTCACTTCTCACATACTCACTTCACCCACTCTCACATACACACACTCAGATACTCACATTACCATTTGCTTATGATATGATGCAGTTCTTGCTCTTTCGCCGTTTGCGTGTATGTAGTTGGGTGTGACCACCCGTCAATGTAGGACTATAACGATGTCGCAATTCCTCATTGTCAAAGTATCGGAGCTGCACTGGCCGTGGAATGACTTCACCCATAAGGTAAGCATCATCATCAGACACCTCTGAAGAAGAGGAACAGGTTGAGCAAAACTGATCTTCATCATCAGCTGTTTCTCCATACCTACCCATATACTGTCCAATTTGTGGACCTCCAGGATCCTGCAAGGTGAGGTCCGATGTGGTTCGAGGGCATGGCCTAAAGAACTGTTGTCGATACCCATAATTAGCTCCAAAGAGATTGTGTGACATTCTTGATGAGGATGGTCGCTCAAAGTCATTGTGAAATCTATGAATGGGATCCCCAGGGAAACTCTGATTTTCTGTAGCTAAATGCAGGGCATTGTCTGACCGAGAGCGGCGGGAGCGATGGTGATATTTATGACCTTTGTGACCCTTGTGGTGGTGACGTTGTCGCTGACGCTGCTGTCTGGGAGAGTCTTGTGTTTGAGGACGTCTTGGCCGTGGCGTCATTGCTTGGGCATTGCCTTCTTGCATACAGGACATGCTTCCTGCAAGATCAATGCGACCTTTGACTGGATCCTCAAAACTTAGCCCTCTGTGCGAATCCCAGTATAGTGGAGGAGGGTACCTTACTCTGACAGGCATGCCAATATCAGCAAGGGGTCTTGGGACAGAGCTCAGGGATTCAGTGCTGCGGAACTGCATTGATGAGTTTAAAGTACCCATGGTGCCTTTATCAGACACAATTACCCCAGAGTCTTTGCTCAGGTCAGGCATAGAAAATCGAGAGAAGTGCTCCTGACGCCTGTTAGTCCCATCTAAGGAGTTTCCTGCTGAAGACAAACAATGGGCAGAGATCAGATATAGGTACAATGGAGAGAGATCAGATATAGGTACAATGGGGAGAGATCAGATATAGGTACAATGGAGAGAGATCAGATATAGGTACAATGGGGAGAGATCAGATATAGGTACAATGGAGAGAGATCAGATATAGGTACAATGGGGAGAGATCAGATATAGGTACAATGGAGAGAGATCAGATATAGGTACAATGGGGAGAGATCAGATATAGGTACAATGGAGAGAGATCAGATATAGGTAAAATGGGGAGATATCAGATATAGGTACAATGGGTAGAGATCAGATATAGGTACAATGGAGAGAGATCAGATATAGGTACAATGGGGAGAGATCAGATATAGGTACAATGGAGAGAGATCAGATATAGGTACAATGGGGAGAGATCAGATATAGGTACAATGGAGAGAGATCAGATATAGGTAAAATGGGGAGATATCAGATATAGGTACAATGGAGAGAGATCAGATATAGGTACAATGGAGAGAGATCAGATATGGGTACAATGGGGAGAGATCAGATATAGGTACAATGGGGAGAGATCAGATATAGGTACAATGGGGAGAGATCAGATATAGGTACAATGGGGAGAGATCAGATATAGGTACAATGGGGAGAGATCAGATATAGCTACAATGGAGAGAGATCAGATATAGTTACAATGGGGAGAGATCAGATATAGGTACAATGGGGAGAGATCAGATATAGGTACAATGGGGAGATATCAGATATAGGTACAATGGGGAGAGATCAGATATAGGTACAATGGGCAGAGATCAGATATAGGTACAATGGAGAGAGATCAGATATAGGTACAATGGAGAGAGATCAGATATAGGTACAATGGGGAGAGATCAGATATAGGTACAATGGAGAGAGATCAGCTATAGGTACAATGGGGAGAGCTCAGATATAGGTACAATGGAGAGAGATCAGATATAGGTACAATGGGCAGAGATCAGATATAGGTACAATGGGCAGAGATCAGATATAGGTACAATGGGCAGAGATCAGATATAGGTACAATGGAGAGAGATCAGATATAGGTACAATGGGGAGAGATCAGATATAGGTACAATGGAGAGAGATCAGATATAGGTACAATGGGGAGAGATCAGATATAGGTACAATGGAGAGAGATCAGATATAGGTAAAATGGGGAGATATCAGATATAGGTACAATGGGTAGAGATCAGATATAGGTACAATGGAGAGAGATCAGATATGGGTACAATGGGGAGAGATCAGATATAGGTACAATGGGGAGAGATCAGATATGGGTACAATGGGGAGAGATCAGATATAGGTACAATGGGGAGAGATCAGATATAGGTACAATGGGGAGAGATCAGATATAGGTACAATGGGGAGATATCAGATATAGGTACAATGGGGAGAGATCAGATATAGGTACAATGGGGAGAGATCAGATATAGGTACAATGGGGAGAGATCAGATATAGGTACAATGGGGAGATATCAGATATAGGTACAATGGGGAGAGATCAGATATAGGTACAATGGGGAGAGATCAGATATAGGTACAATGGGGAGAGATCAGATATAGGTACAATGGGGAGAGATCAGATATAGCTACAATGGGGAGAGATCAGATATAGGTACAATGGGGAGAGATCAGATATAGGTACAATGGGGAGATATCAGATATAGCTACAATGGAGAGAGATCATATATAGGTACAATGGGGAGAGATCAGATATAGGTACAATGGGGAGAGATCAGATATAGGTACAATGGGGAGATATCAGATATAGGTACAATGGGGAGAGATCAGATATAGGTACAATGGGGAGAGATCAGATATAGGTACAATGGGGAGAGATCAGATATAGGTACAATGGGGAGAGATCAGATATAGGTACAATGGAGAGAGATCAGATATAGGTACAATGGGGAGAGATCAGATATAGGTACAATGGGGATACTATTGCACCAATTAATCTTTTGTTTGTATCATATCCCTGTCAATTAGTGATATGAAGTTTCATGGTATTTGAATTTGAACAGAATTTAAGCTCACCTGTAGTGTATGAAAGAGCCAGTGAGTCAGCAGAACCTCTTGGTGTTTGTTCTAGTGGCGTAAGTTCACCAAAGCTTGGCCCAAATTGGTGCCTGCTCCTCAGCAATGGAGGACGCATCTCTCGGGGGAAACCTTGCACACTGATACTGCGCTTGTCCAAAAATCCAGAATTACGGCTTGATACCTCATTGAAGCTCATTTGTGTTTTGAGCTTAGGAGCACGAAATTCAGATTCTTGGCCATGGTGCATCCAGTTTTCATTGAAAGAGTGCCCCCTCAGAGCAGCAATGACTGGAGGCTTTTTGGAATTACCCCCAGGTGGTTCTTTGGACCAAGACTCTGGACTGCTCACTATCTTGGGTGGCTGATTGGGAGAAAGAGGGTAAACGGTACGCATGCTACATTGGCTTCGTAGCTGATGGGGATTTGGAGATGTGGAGGAATCTCTTTGTTGAGACTCATAAGAGTAAGGCTCATCCCGGTTTACCCAAACTGGCTGCTCACAGTTGAGACTTGGAGACCGACTTTGGGTTCTACTTGGGGTTCTCGTTGGTGTGCGATGGGGAGTGCGGCTGGGTGCTGGGCTTGAGATGCTCAGCAAATCCATTTGAACAGCTAGAGGCTCCGCATCACCAACTAATTGTGTAGAGCCAGATGATGTTTGTCGGACACCTTCACCCTTCCCTTTTGTCCCATCCTTGCCAATCTGACCACTGTGGTGTGACTGTCGGGAACGTGCACTCTGGAAAGCAGAGTCTGAGGAGTCCGACAGATCAGGCTCATCCCCTTGGCTGCAGAGACGGGAACAGTAGATCAAACCTTGTTTCGGCAAGAAGGGACGACCGAGCAAAGACTGATTGCAGCGGGCACAGCTGAAACACTCTTCAGTGGCATGCCAGTGTTGACCTTCATATGCCATCTGACCTTGGTCTATACCTAAAACACATTACAGACAAAAGACAATAACCATCTTCATTTATTTACTTTTTGCTAATTACGACTTCAAATGTAGTGTGTGGAAAATCAGTATTGGTATTTCAAAATTTACCACAAAAATCACACCCAAAGAAGAAATTACATTTTGCATAAAGAAAATTATGCCATCTGTGGCCACTATATTATGCCACCAGAACCACCAGGGGTGGCCACTGGCATTTTTGGGGTGTACCCAAGGAGTACTCACGTTCAGAGGCCAAGAGGGACACATTTAAAAACAAAAACAAAAACCTTCCAAAGAGCCATAACTTACTATAAAGCACCTTTTTATACTCCTGGTTACTTTACAAACGTATTATTATTATTATTTCTGTAAAAACGCCATGATTTAAAACTTTGTACATACTTTGAAATTTCCTCGGCTCGCGGCTTTTACATAGAAAGCGCTTTACATCCTTCCTTCCCTTTACCTCTACAGATAAAACATTATCAAAATGATTCCAGTTCGCATGGATACGCGGAAGCGACTAAAAAATATGTATTATGCAGGCCAGACAAGTAATTTGGTGAGGCAAATTTGTAAAGAAAGACTACGCGCCTGCGCACACACATACACACACACATATATATATATATATATATATATATATATATATATATATATATATATATATATTTATATTCAAACTCATATACCTATAGACTAAACACATAATACACATGTGCACGCCGTCACAGTTAGAGATGATAACTTTTTTCAAAATGTTTCGAAACTTGCACCTTGGAACCTTTTTCAAAGTTTGCGTTTTCAAGCTTCCAAACACTGTTGTTGTCATGCAAATGAATGGCCAGAACACATTAAAAGTTTTCTGTTCCCTTTCGTAGTCACTACGAGTTACGTCAGTGACGAAGAATGGGCTTTCGCTTAGAAAGCCTATCATCTTCGAGAATTAAAAAACGAGCCAATGGCAATGAAATGCCATGGGTCTGCGGATTTTGCATAGCGTAACTCCGCCCCACCTCGTGGGTATATCAGGAAGTACGCTGGCAACATGCAGATATGTTTTTGCTTCGGAGCCAAGAGCATTATTCACTCCACAATCCATTCTTCGAAACGAGCAGGTCTCCAGTCTGTGTTTGTGTGACAGTGCGTTCCAGCGAGTTTCACATTTCTGCCTTGCTGATCTGTGAGCAGTGGTCTGCTACAGCGTGTGTGTTTCTCCACGGGCACTTCAACACAGACACAAAGCTTGCACGTGGCCCATCTTTTTAAAGACGTTTAGCCCGTGTATTTCTGGGTGCGATGGGCACGAGTGCTGCCTCGCGTGTATGGGCTCACGCGCAGACAGCGTTCGTGGATGCGTCATGTTTTCATTGTGGGAACATGACCATCGCAATGTTGCGGTCGAGACTCAATGACCTCACTAGAGCGAGAGTCCCCTCATCCACACCCCAATCCATTTCCTCCACGTAAAGGGATACTTTGGCTGGTGGCCATGGTGACCTTAGACTGTTGCTGTGGAACAACACCGACGATTTCTCCTCGGTCCACACACCCCTCATTGGCCGGTCATTCCACCTCGCTGCACCACCGAGGGGGCATCTGTGGTTTGCATGACCCCGCTGGCACAGTTCTCGGGTACCTGTCCCGCTTGGTGTACCGGCTATGTACCGGCTACAGACCCTGTGCAAGATCAGGGAGGACGAGGAGCAGGTCATTTTGGTTGCTCCTCATTGGCCCAGTCGGACCTGGTTCTCCGAACTTGTACTCCTCACGACAGATCCTCCCTGGCCAATTCCTCTGAGGAAGGACCTCCTTTCTCAGAGACGGGGCACCCTTGGCACAAAATATCCTTGTATTGCCTAGAACAAATTGCCTTCATAAAGGCGATTGAATCTTTGCAGTAGCAGGGCTGAGACTGTGGAATGAGCTGCCGTTAGGTCTGTCAAATCGCTGTCCATGTTTAAGAATTTTCTGAAAGCTCATTTAATATTGGTAGTGTATAACGGTTAAATGTTGTGTTTTTATATGTTGTCGTTTTATTGGTCAATGTGGGTGTACTTTTTTTCTTCCTTTTACATAAAGCATTTTGGTTAAACTTCGGTTAGTTCTAAAAGTGCTATTAAATAAACAAGACAAGACAAGACAATATGTCTCTTTTTAAAATGGTAAATATTCCCATGCATTAAAGAGCAAGATCAAATTAAACTGTTAATTATTAAACTATATTAGGCTCAAGGTCATATCCTTTTATATATATATATATATATATATAGCTCAAAGCAATGTAGTAAAGTGCTTTTAACAGTTTTTTACCTCCTGAATAAGTTCTGGTAATATTCTGGTAAGTTATATATTACCCCACAGGGCTTGATACTCACTTTTATTCCAAGGAGCATGCATGCTCCTAATTTGAAAAATGTAGGAGAGCATAGAGAACTTTAAGGGTGCAATAAAAAATTTATCAAATAATTTGTTTTCCGTTATTAAAGGGATACGAGGATACATTTATGTAACAACTAAGGCTGAGTCCCATTCAGCTGCCCACCAGAGGGAGTATTGATCACAGACTGCTTCTGGATTAGTTATTTCCTGTTTGCCAAATGCATAAATAGCCATGTTCCTGCCACAATACTTTGCAAAGTATTGCCGGCTTCTACTGCCTTACCGAGTGTTTTCCATTGCCTGCTGTTTTGTCTATTGTTATGATCATCATGCCTGCTTTATTGGATATCGTTTGTCTGCCGTGCTATTTTAACAAACTTCCTACAAATGGATTCAAACGCTGCCTCCATGCCCATTTCGTCACAGAATACTTCGCCACCACTGAATCCTGGAAGTTTCTCAACTACAGGCGGCGTTCACTTATCAGAGTGAGGTGCTCAAGGGTTATCAAGATCAGCTAAACAATTTACATTACACCTTACATCTACTCTCTGCCCACCCCCCATGCAGAACTGGTAAGATTTTTCTCTGCCATTAAGATATTATCTGATAAGGACAGCAAATGTTTTACATATTTAGTTGATTCAAGGGCAGCAGTGGATTCAATTCACAGAGATCTGGTCAAGGAACTCATCTGGTCAAGGAACTAACCCATTTCCAGTTCCATGTACCGGCTATCAACATTACTATTGTAGACAACACACCCTTTGGCCCCAGTATCACACATCAAACAGTACCGGTTACCCTCAAGATTGGAATATTTCACATGGAAACCATTTCGCTCTATGTAATCAACTCTCCCAAGCATACTATCATCCTGGGTCACAATCCTTCTATCTCCTGGAACCAGGGTGAGCTCGCACAATGGTCAAGTTACTGTCAATCAAATTGTCTTCATGTCACTGTTTCCCAACTTTAACAATTTCTGTGTTTCGCCAACAAGATTAATTAGAAACTACAGTATAATTGCGGCTCCACTCACGTCTTTACTCAAGAACTAACTATCCATGCTACCATGAAACAATGCAGCACACCAGGCCTTTCAGTTTCTCAAAACCAGCTTTACGACCGCGTCCTATTCTTAAACAAACAGATCCCAATCTTCCATTCATTGTTGAAGTAGATGGATCCGATTGTGGTATTGGAGAACTCTTGTCTCAATACCATGGTAATCCAGGCAAGCTTTATCCCTGTGCTTTCTTTTCCAGAAAACTGTATTTTGGAAACATGTTCGATTTGTCTGTGAATCTGAAATGGTCAGTCTAAAAATAGATGTAGGCCTATATTTAAATCTCAATAAGCACCTTTAATGGCTCTAACACCATTTGTTCTGTTTTTACACCTTTCTGAGGGCACTTTTCCTGTACTTGCCATGGCTGAGTCTGTACGAAACAATAGTAATGGCCCTACACTGAGACCAACAACAGAAAGGCAAGGGACAGAACCTCCGAATGTTACCATTGATCAGATGTTGAAGAATCTGAATGCATATTTGGGCAAAAAGCTGGGACTGTGGAAGTGCCATGATGACATGTGCCAGAAGTACGGCATCAAGCACTCTTGAGAATGGACCATGGGCCTTGTCGGACATTAAAGGGGCTTATGGAAAGATGCAGCGCTTAAGGACAAACACCAACAGAGATGGCTTATCTGTGATTTTGGTAAAACAAATACTAGAGCAGAAGTGTGAGACTGACAAGTTACAGTATGAGAACAAAGCAAAGAAACCAAAGGTTTGAGCACTGGCTGAACAATTGCAGAATGAAAAGGACAAAGAAAGACTTTTAAATGAGAACACCAAGCTGCTGACTTTACTCTCCAAACAACTGGAATCAAGATCTTCAAGCAGCTCTGTTGACAGTGATGCTGAATTTCCCTTCAACACGTGTGTTTATGCCTCAAGGAACTCAACGGTTAAACTTGTTCCTGTGATTGTCAAAAACAGAAGAAGTGAAGTTGAAATTGACAATAAGGAGGAGTAGGAGGAGAATGGTGAACAACAAACTCTCACTGTGACAAAAGTGGTAAAGAAATATGTTCCATATACAGATGGTACTCAACCAGAATGAGACTTTTACCGCCACCGTTCCCACGGCGGTAAAATTGCGGGGGTGTATTTGCTGCATTTGACCGCTAAGAGGCGCTACAATCGCAGACTTTGAAAAGTGTCAGTTTATTCTCTCTATTGCGTAATCTGCCGCCACGCCGCGGCTCATTGAGAGTGATTGAAATGTGGTAAAACAGATCAATTCAAGTTAAACATGTAGTTAAATTAATTCATATAATCACAAGACTGAAATTAAATGTAGGCCTAATACATTTAATAAATAATGAAAACATTTCAACACAAAACATTGCAATAGAAAAATATTAGGCTACATCAATGAGGCTTTGCAAGAGCAACGTCTTATCAGCGGACCGACGGTAGCGCAGTGGATAACGCAACAGCACGAGCTTCACGGAGCTTCAAGCGATGCGAGATCGAATCTCACTAGCTTTGGCTGACAGCGTTAAATGTTTTACCATTCTTGATGCTTAGATAGGTAACTGTTTATTGAAGTCAAGCGTTTTGTTTAATTATCAATGGCACATTACGACATAAATTTGCTAGATTCCAGTAGAGCCGCTGCACAGACGACAAACCTGATGAAGGAAGATTAACAGCCGATCGCGTCAGAAAATGAAAATGACGAAGCTATCTTTAATCTGCTAAAATATTGTTTTGTGAATCATCCACGAATTGAGATGACTGACATTGATACCTGCCATAGCAAAGGAAGAAATTTTTAAAAACAGATCCTGGACATTTCAAGGTTTAAATAAAGTGTCGGGGGCAGTTTATTTATTTAAAACAGGGTTGCATCGAGTTAGAGTTTATTAAGTAAGAAACAGAATCTTATTCTTGCGACATTTTAAATCTGTATTGCCAAAGAAATTGCAGCTAAATAAACAATTAAAACAGTAAGCTAGTCTTCAAAACGAAAATAGTTCAAAGCAACATAAATTAAGATCATGCGTTTTACTTTGCTTCTCTCTCACGCTGGATCTCTTTTATCTTAGTTTATTTAGTCTCCCTGCACTGCGCGCGCCGGGTCTCTCTCGACATTAAACAAGATTTCAGGGTAAAACCCCGTTATACAGCTGATAATACTGATGTCGCTGTGTGTCATCCAGACAGATCACGAAAAAAAAACTGTAACAAATGATTGAGTCTTGCTTCAAACAGAATGCCTGGTTGAATTCACCGTACAATAAAACGAGGTGGATCGAGAATAAGCGCTCTGTATCTGCTGCTCACTTGCATTCGTTTAGTTGGCAAGAACGCGTTTCGTCGATAGTTCATGTTTAGATAATGCCAGATTTTTGACAAACACACTACTCAAACGTGTTAAAATTTGGGCCGGGACTCGATTAAAAAAATGAATCTAATTAATTAGAGGCTTTGTAATTAATTAATCGAAATTAATCGCATTTTAATCACATATAAATATTTGACCTGAGAACAGTGAGAAGTAATTTTTTTCACATGGATTTTTAGTATACCATTGAATAATGACTGAATACATAAGCTTAAGCAACAAAATATTGTTTATTTTTGTTTAACCAAGTCCAGCAGGCCAGTGCTATTTTTGCCATTAAGTGTAACGTTAGCAATAGCCGCTCCGAATTCCTTGTTGCACAGCTTGCACACAACCATGATCTTATAGGTTGTAAATAGTTTTTTCTTTGACACTGGTGGCTCATCCGATTTTGTTGTGTTATCCTCCTCGTCCGTCTCTCCCCCAATTTCACACAATAGATGTAAATAGAACGTTTTTTAAAGCTAGCTAGCAACTGCTCACGCTGTTTAGTCCTGGATGTGTGTTGATGCGCGCGCGCCGACCGACCGACAGCGCAGGCAGTTGCTAGGCTATAAGTTGAGCTTCCAATCAAATAAAAGTAAACGCCTGGCATTGGCCAATCCACTGTTTTACCCGTTTACGGACACAGGATTGGATGTACACAACCATGAAGAAAACAAAGTAACAGTAGACGGAAACGGTTTAATTTGAAACCAGGAAATTCTACTTTAGAAGTACATTTTCACAAAAAAACGGGACAATTCGTGTCCCGGGAAAGAATATACATTTTCCGGGTACTGTCGCTCAAAAAAGAGAACAATCCCTGGAAAACCGGGACGGGTGGCAACCGCAACGCTAGAAGTTATCGTTTAAATACTGTCTATGGAAGTTGTGAACGCTAGTTGGTGCTCCAGTGTAATCGGTCCGCCTAAACTCATCCAGTGAGAAACGTTCCGCGGTGCAAAAATAAGTGCGATTAAAATGCGTTAAACATGTTTAACGCGTTATTTTTTGTGTAATTAATTCATCTTAATTAACGCGTTAAAGTCCCGGCCCTAGTTAAAATTCTACAAAACCAGTTGAAACAAATGGATTGAACACTTCAACTAAAAGTGTGTGTGAAACCTCTTTAAATACACTACATAAAACTACAATATTTATAATTTAATGGCCTACATTTGGACACATCGAGAGATTTATCTTTAAAAGTATTTTGCCTTTGCCTGGTCATCAGGCTCACTCTGCATATGAAAGACAGAACATTAACACCTCCTGAACCCCCAACCCCCCACAGGCGATCTGAGTTTCAGACCGACTTAAAACAAAGAGAAGTCGCAATTCACACTTAATTCTAGACATAGCATTATTCTAGTCAAGTGTTGATAATGAAATAATTAAATTATTTAGGCTATGTAGGCTAATATTTCTGTCATAAAAGTTTATTAATAAACATTTAATTATTTCAATAATTGAAGAAATAAAACACTACCTCGGTTTGGGCCAGCTTTTTCCAAGCAAACCTAAATACAAACACATGTTCATTTGTTCAAACGCATGTTCATTTGTTCATGTTCATTTGTTCAAACGCATGTTCATCTGTTCAAACGCATGTTCATTTGTTCATGTTCATTTGTTCATGTTCATTTGTTCAAACGCATGTTCATTTGTTCAAACGCATGTTCATTTGTTCAAACGCATGTTCATTTGTTCAAACGCATGTTCATCTGTTCAAACGCATGTTCATTTGTTCAAACGCATGTTCATTTGTTCAAACGCATGTTCATCTGTTCAAACGCATGTTCATTTGTTCAAACGCATGTTCATTTGTTCAAACGCATGTTCATCTGTTCAAACGCATGTTCATTTGTTCAAACGCATGTTCATTTGTTCAAACGCATGTTCATTTGTTCAAACGCATGTTCATCTGTTCAAACGCATGTTCATTTGTTCAAACGCATGTTCATTTGTTCAAACGCATGTTCATCTGTTCAAACGCATGTTCATTTGTTCATGTTCATTTGTTCAAACGCATGTTCATTTGTTGTCATGAATACAATGTTCAACTCAATGTTAAATTCCACGGGGATCTTTGGATCCTTACAACCAGGGTGCGCGATTTGTGAATTAGCTATTATTATTATTTTATAGATAAATCTCGAACCACAGTGCTAAACTAAATAACATTTAAATAATAATTATGAACTTAAATGAAACAATATCGCAACATTTCGACAAATAAATGATCTGATCTATTTTTACAATTTAATTCAGGGCGATTTAGCCTAGACTACATTTAATTATAGCGAGATTTTCACCCTTGTCCGTTCCTCATTGGGAAGCGCTCACATAACAGCTAGTTTGAGTAGATCCTCTGCACCTCTCGGTTTCATACGGATCACCTAATCAGATAACATTTATTAAATATTTATACATTTAAAGGCTTTAGACAAAGCTAATTTCTTATCGTGACTTGAGCGGAGGAAAGTGGCTTTCGGTTCATTTTTGTGACGCGCAGTTCCCGGAGACAGAGACGACAGATACACTGTTGAATAAAAGTTTGAATATGAATAAAAGTTTACAGTTTTGAACGATGTAGGCTACTCTACTCTGATCTGTATGACTAACAAACTACGGAGTAGCCTAAAGGGCCTAAGTTATTTTAGGTGTCTGTTATGAGAAAAATAAATCCAAATGAACGCGCCGCCGCGTCTGCCGAACACTAATTCAACATGCCAGAATAAAACCCGACTTTAGAACAATGGATAGCGCCACTCGGCGTGGTGTGCCAAAATACTTAATTATAAACTTCAATATTTCATTCAAAATAATCTCAAAACGCTTTGTGACATTTTAAAAACCGTGCATGCATTAAGGCACTGGAACCATGAACTGAAACTGGTTCTGATTTTATTGTTTGTCATTTAAACGTGCCTGTTGCATATCTTTACATTATATATTTTAAATGGTCTATTGGTGAAGTAATTTATAGCATTGATTACTGTGGAGGGAGGGGGGATTAAAATAATTCAGCAGAAGCAGGGATGTTTAGACCAGAAGGAAATCCTCATCCCCCCTGGCAAATCGCACCTTGCTTAAAACCATGTTTTACAAACTCTTTATAGGAACCAAAAAAAAAAGGCTATCCTGTATAAAAAAATGTTTTGTTTGTTTGATTGTCTGCATTAATAATAGGCTATGACATGCATTAATAGGCTAATATAAAATGTACAATAATCTTTGTTTGTACGGGATTCGAACCCGTGTCATCCAAATGACCGATACGTAGGCTACAACTCGGCCATGAATTTACTCATTTAGAAATGCCCGGTTTATCCAATCTGTTCCAGAGAAGCGCTCATCATTCGTCTTATTCCTCAATAGATTAGTAAACAAATAATCAGCTTCTTTGCACCTAATTTATTTTTGTTCGTTATTTTTGTTATTATTATTATTTTATCACGCTGCTCCCAACGGGCAATAGGCTTATGTCGCCCACCGACGTCTAGGCTACAATATGAAATAAAGGCTATATTGTTCTCGTCTCTATTTTTAAATTATGATTCTATTTTTCTGTCCCAAACAATGTTCTATAGTAGCCTATTTCATCTGTTAATTGACATTAACCCCGCTTACATTTCAAAATACGGCAATAGCTGCTGTTTTGCACAATGTCCCTCTGCGCCACCTGGCGGTCATTTCGCAAATGACTTTGAAATGCGACTGGATTATTTTTACCGCGGTAGTTTTGCCGCGGTGCCTGTCGCGGCGGTAATAGGCATTCTGGTTGAGTACCATCTGTAGGACATACCAACCAGCTACTCCGGAGCAAGTTGACAAATGGTCAAAATGATTGCCAGACGTTTCTTAAACGCTTACTGAAAATCTACAATTTACATCCACTTCACGAAGAGATGATTGTTAATGTGAACTTACGTGACAATGACCAACAGAGACTAACAGAAGGTGTTGAAAGAAGGATTGGTGAGTCTCAAGCGAACATCAAGGCTGGATGGGAAGCTGTACAAACTTTCTTGTTTAATCTGAAACCTGCACAGGTTAATAGGGCTAGAATTACCTCATGCATGCAGAAGACAGGAGAAATTTTTGCAGAGTTTGAAGAACGCTTTAGACAAACTTGGCCCCTGAAAACAGCTTTTGTAAACAGGCTAAAACCAGAGATCTGAATAGCACTTAAAATCAAGAATGATGACTGGGACAGTATTGGAACAGCATTCAAGCAGATTGTTGAATGGTCAGCAAAGATTGAAAGAATGCAGGAAGTCAGTCTCAGAGCATTGCAACCCTAAAGTTTGTCATACAACAACAGGACAATGAACAATGAGCATAAAGAAAGTGAATATCAGAGACATCTCAAAAGCAAAAACTCAGGTAAGATACAGGTGTTGCAATGAGGAAGAACACTGGTTTTGTGATTCCAAGCTGAGTTTAAGACATCCAAGCAATTGTAAGGACAACCTGTTGAAGATGTTTCAGCAGTTTGACAGCCAAAAAAAACCCAGTCTCTGCTAAAAGCTGTTGAGCCACAGGGAAACTCTTGAGCCTCTCTCTGCCGCACCAACTAGTGACATCTCATCCAACAACTGATTGACTTAATGTGTATGTAAAAACGACAAATGAAGACACCACCCCAAAAGAAAAAGCATGTACAGAAGTCTCAACAACTGAAGCCAAAGATGATTTGGTGCTGCTAAACAAGCCGCTTAAGGAGAGAGGTGCACGTATGCATGTACAGTGGCATTAAGACAACTTCAGCAAGATACTCAACCAGTTTTGCAATGTAAACTGATTCAAGATGAAGCATCCAGAAAACAAATGTCATCGTTGATGGAAGCTAAAACAAAACTACATAATGATGAGCAATGCAGTAAGAAAATTGCACTATGCTATTTTGAACATGTCACAGGCCTGCCCATGTCCAATGAAAATCTAACACCTGACAGCCTTGTTCAAACTGATGAAAGACTCAGCCTGACAATACACAATGCCAATAATCAATTCTTGGCACCTTTGGTATGCTGCCCAGTAAATGGTTAACTTGTGTTATGTTGCGGGTCAATTTGACCCATTTAGATTTTCTAGTTGTTGGAAATACTGGTTAACCTATGTTTTTTTTCTTGATATTTTGTGACTTTTTCTCATTTATCATCATGAACATGCATGCAAAGTTTCAACATGCTGATGTGTTTTGACATATACAAACAAAATTACTATTACGTCATAGCCAGCTATTCAAAAGCAACTGTACAGACACAAAATAAAAACATTTATTTTATGTATGTCAGGGCACTTCAACTCCAAGTGTATCTAAAAGTGCTCTAACCCTAACCAAACACACTTGAAAAAGCTAAATCAGGGTGTTCAGAATTAATTGCAAATTACAGATGAAAATCTTTGGTTGAGTCAGTGCAAGCAGGTGGATCCGCTTCAGACCCACAGAAAATGAAGGAGTGAACACGGATGATGTGGAAAAATGGATGAGATGTGAGGTGTGCCATTTCCAAGCGCAAGAGCAAAACCAGCACCATGTTGGAAATACAAATGCACCATGTTTGTACCTGAATCTTTGTTTTTTTTCATAGTGTCATTTTTGAGGAATTGTATTGAATCCAATTAGGGTCAATTTGACCCGCTCCATAAAGGATGTACACAGAAATTGAACAGTGCACAAGGATTAAAGATTCAAATAACTCAGAGGTTATCACCAGAATCCAGAAGGGAAAGCCCACTTCAGGATATCTTATTAGCTGATGAAGCAGTTACGGTGCAGAGAAAACATGAGTGGACAGACATAAGCCATTGGGATTTGAAACATCTACCTAGAGATGAGAGCTAGATGGCAGTAGTATTTATCAGAGTTCTTGTCGCCTGAGGAAAAAGATGTAAACATACAACCACTGATAAACAAAGTAGTGCCCTGCCAATATTTTTAAATAGGGTCAGTTTTACTGGCAGTTGGGAATAATTGGTTTAAAATATTTTCCTTGGCAAGATACATTTCCTTTTGTGTGATTGATCATCCTCTGGAACACTGGAACTTCTACAAAGACATTCAGCGCCTAGACTGCACTGTACTGGCCACCTAGCTGAACACATCTAAACATCCAGAGAGCACAACACTTCTGCTACTTTCACAAGATCATAACTTCAAAATAAAAGTGTACAGAGGATTCAAGTATTCAAGAGAATGCTAAGTTTCACCATGATCTCTTATACTGTCATTTTAAGTAATGGAGCTTCGAGCATGTATGCAGTATGGTGTATACATGATTAATGAAGTTTGTTTTGTGATCAAAAATAAAAGGGGGGATTGAAAGATTATGTGTATTTTCAGTCATATTTAGTCAGATGCATTTACATTGTTTTCCGATTGACCAAAACACATTTTAATACCAGGTGTAAACAGGGCCTAAGTAAGCCTTACGAAGATTTCATACATAAAATATGGAATACTTTACTTCAAAAGATTGTTCTAGTCAATGACATCCATGCTTGTTTCTTTGCGGAAGGCGTAAATGGTAGTAGTTAGCGTAACTTGCAGGGGCATGGTTTGCAGACAAACCCTTCTTGATGGAACAGTGGACCACCATGCTGGAGCTGAACACCACCCAGAGTGCAGCCAGCAGAAAGAGAAACCACTACGATGCTGATGACCATGGTGGAGACCTCTGGTAAGTCGGTAGAACTAGAGACCACGGTGTGGCTGGCAGAACCGAGACAGGAAGCATAGCAAGGTCAGGGATGGCCTCCGTGGCTATGACAAGGGACACAGAAAGTTTAGGGATGGCCTCCTTGGCCGTGATAGGGCTGACAGAGAATTCAGAGATGGCTTCTATGTAAGTAACAGAGCCGAGAGAGGACCCAGAGTTCAGGGAAAACCTCCTTTGCTGAGCAGACAGAGAGTTCTACAATGGCTTCCTTGGCTGTGACAGGCCAAACCGAGAGTTGAGAGACCTGTGTGGCCCAAACACACAAGGTTGTGGTAGCCATCACAGGCAGCATGGCAGTGGAAGTACTTCCGGGACCACCGGACTTGGAAGTGCTGACCAGACTTGTTTTTTATAGCCACACATCCTGCCATCCTCGGCGGATCAGCCATTTTAGATGCCAACCCCCAATTACCTCGAGATGGCTTTCGTGGATGGGAACCCATAGAGAAGTGATTTATGCTTCAGGACCACCAGAGCTTGTGGTGAACATTTCTGACCATATACCAATGCATATACCGCAGTTTACATATATTGTAAAACTTCTCATAATAACATAAAATGTCTCTAACATTGTTTTGTGCCATTGCTCAAAGTGTCTATCAAACAAACAAAAAATGCTCTTACCAAATGGCAAAAGTCTGTGTTTTATTTAAATAGCGAAGTGCGCTCTTTGCTCATTTCAATCAGCTTGTGATCCTATGTTTTCCGTGTCTTAGAACAACTCAGTTCACAGGGAATGAATGCAGTGAACTCCATTTCGGCATGTGCTTTGAGTTTAGCATGTATTTAAGAACATAACGGGCCCCCAATTATGCATTATTTTCACATTTGCATTATTTCCATCATTTTTGTGGGAAGATGATTACAGCATTTCAAGAGATTTGTAATGAGATGCATTTTTAAACACATTTTCACACAAATAGCAGTTTTTCGCCAAAAGCTCATCTGTAATTTCCATCACAATAAAAGCTCAAGGGTTTATCTCTTGCAAGTGTAGAAATTAGGACAAATGTATTGTGATTTCCCTAATGTAGCATAAAGTAAAATATACTTAGGAAATATTCGGTTTAATTTATTTAACTTTTTTTACAATATATGGCTATTGCTGTCATGAGAATAATAATAGTAATTTATAATTATTAATAATATTATTATTACATTCTAATTGTTTGGCTTACTAAAACACCAGTGTCTAATATAGACTGAGACTCTATATCAGGGGTGCCAAATTCTGCTCCTGTCGATCGACTGTCCTGCACAATAAATCTCCAACCCAAAATCAAACACATCTTCCTTTAATTTTCAAGTGATCCTGAAGACCTTAATTGGTTGCTTCAGGTGTGTTTGATTAGGGTTGGAGATTAACTGTGCAGGGCAGTCGATCGGCAGGAGCAGAATTGGGCTAAAAAGAGGTTTGACTCCACTTTAAAGTTCCCCAGCCGAGAGTGAGGAGTTCAGCCCAAACCCAGAGTTATTCCCGTATCCCCAGTCGAAAGTGAGGAGTTCAACCCAAACCCAGAGTTATTCCTATATCCCCAGCCGAGAGTTAGGAGTTCAGCTCAAACCCAGAGTTATTCCAGTATCCCCAGCCGAGAGTGAGGAGTTCAGCCCAAACCCAGAGTTATTCTAGTATCCCAGCCAAGAGTGAGGAGGTCAGCCCAAACCCAGAGTTATTCCAGTATCCCCAGCCGAGAGTGAGGAGTTCAGCCCAAACCCAGAGTTATTCCAGTATCCCCAGCCGAGAGTGAGGAGTTCAGCCCAAATCCAGAGTTATTCCAGTATCCCCAGCCGAGAGTGAGGAGTTCAGCCCAAACCCAGAGTTATTCCAGTATCCCCAGCCGAGAGTGAGGAGTTCAGCCCAAATCCAGAGTTATTCCAGTATCCCCAGCCGAGAGTGAGGAGTTCAGCCCAAATCCAGAGTTATTCCAGTATCCCCAGCCGAGAGTGAGGAGTTCAGCCCAAACCCAGAGTTATTCCAGTATCCCCAGCCGAGAGTGAGGAGTTCAGCCCAAATCCAGAGTTATTCCAGTATCCCCAGCCGAGAGTGAGGAGTTCAGCCCAAACCAAGAGTTATTGCTGTATCCCCAGCCGAGAGTGAGGAGTTCAGCCCAAATCCAGAGTTATTCCAGTATCCCCAGCCGAGAGTGAGGAGTTCAGCCCAAACCCAGAGTTATTCCCCATATTCCCAGCCGAGAGTGAGGAGTTCAGCCCAAACCCAGAGTTATTCCCCGTATTCCCAGCCGAGAGTGAGGAGTTCAGCCCAAACCCAGAGTTATTCCTGTATCCCCAGCCGAGAGTGAGGAATTCAGCCCAAACCCAGAGTTATTCCAGTATCCCCAGCCGAGAGTGAGGAGTTCAGCCCAAACCCAGAGTTATTCCTGTATCCCCAGCCAAGAGTGAGGAGTTCAGCTCAAACCCAGAGTTATTCCAGTATCCCCAGCCGAGAGTGAGGAGTTCAGCCCAAACCCAGAGTTATTCCTGCATCCCCAGCCAAAAGTGAGGAGTTCAGCCCAAACCCAGAGTTATTCCAGTATCCCCAGACGAGAGTGAGGAGTTCAGCCCAAACCCAGAGTTATTTCTGTATCCCCAGCCGAGAGTGAGGAGTTCAGCCCAAACCCAGAGTTATTCCTGTATCCCCAGCCAAGAGTGAGGAGTTCAGCCCAAACCCAGAGTTATTTCTGTATCCCCAACCGAGAGTGAGGAGTTCAGCCCAAACCCAGAGTTATTCCTGTATCCCCAGCCGAGAGTGAGGAGTTCAGCCCAAACCCAGAGTTATTCCCCGTATTCCCAGCCGAGAGTGAGGAGTTCAGCCCAAACCCGGAGTTATTCCTGTATCCCCAGCCGAGAGTGAGGAGTTCAGCCCAAACCCAGAGTTATTCCCCGTATCCCCAGCCAAGAGTGAGGAGTTCAGCCCAAACCCAGAGTTATTCCCCGTATTCCCAGCCGAGAGTGAGGAGTTCAGCCCAAACCCAGAGTTATTCCCCGTATCCCCAGCCAAGAGTGAGGAGTTCAGCCCAAACCCAGAGTTATTCCCCGTATTCCCAGCCGAGAGTGAGGAGTTCAGCCCAAACCCGGAGTTATTCCTGTATCCCCAGCCGAGAGTGAGGAGTTCAGCCCAAACCCAGAGTTATTCCAGTATCCCCAGCCGAGAGTGAGGAGTTCAGCCCAAACCCAGAGTTATTCCTGTATCCCCAGCCGAGAGTGAGGAGTTTAGCCCAAACCCAGAGTTATTTCTGTATCCCCAGCCGAGAGTGAGGAGTTCAGCCCAAACCCAGAGTTATTTCTGTATCCCCAGCCGAGAGTGAGGAGTTCAGCCCAAACCCAGTATTTATTCCTGTATCCCCAGCCAAGAGTGAGGAGTTCAGCCCAAACCCAGAGTTATTCTTGTATCCCCAGCCGAGAGTGAGGAGTTCAGCCCAAACCCAGAGTTATTCCTGTATCCCCAGCCAAGAGTGAGGAGTTCAGCTCAAACCCAGAGTTATTCCCCGTATTCCCAGCCGAGAGTGAGGAGTTCAGCCCAAACCCGCAGTTATTCCTGTATCCCCAGCCGAGAGTGAGGAGTTCAGCCCAAACCCAGAGTTATTCCAGTATCCCCAGCCGAGAGTGAGGAGTCCAGCCCAAACCCAGAGTTATTCCAGTATCCCCAGCCGAGAGTGAGGAGTTTAGCCCAAACCCAGAGATATTTCTGTATCCCCAGCCGAGAGTGAGGAGTTCAGCCCAAACCCAGAGTTATTCTTGTATCCCCAGCTGAGAGTGAGGAGTTCAGCCCAAACCCAGAGTTATTCTTGTATCCCCAGCCGAGAGTGAGGAGTTCAGCCCAAACCCAGAGTTATTCCCCGTATATCCCAGCCAAGAGTGAGGAGTTCAGCCCAAATCCGGAGTTATTCCTGTATCCCCAGCCGAGAGTGAGGAGTTCAGCCCAAACCCAGAGTTATTCCAGTATCCCCAGCCGAGAGTGAGGAGTTCAGCCCAAACCCAGAGTTATTCCAGTATCCCCAGCCGAGAGTGAGGAGTTCAGCCCAAACCCAGAGTTATTCCAGTATCCCCAGCCGAGAGTGAGGAGTCCAGCCCAAACCCAGAGTTATTCCTGTATCCCCAGCCAAGAGTGAGGAGTTCAGCTCAAACCCAGAGTTATTCCTGTATCCCCAGCCGAGAGTGAGGAGTTCAGCCCAAACCCAGAGTTATTCCTGTATCCCCAGCCGAGAGTGAGGAGTTCAGCCCAAACCCAGAGTTATTCCCAGTATCCCCAGCCGAGAGTGAGGAGTTCAGCCCAAACCCAGAGTTATTTCTGTATCCCCAGCCGAGAGTGAGGAGTTCAGCCCAAACCCAGAGTTATTCCCAGTATCCCCAGTTGAAAGTGAGGAACAGGGGGGCGGAGGGATGCAGAAAACTGCAGAGGTCACTAGTTGAGTCGGCTCTTGGCTGTGTATATCTCTTGAGACTCGAGCGTATTAGATAGACCGTTTGAACGTACTCCTACCGATGTTTATAAAACCTGTTTAATAAAACAATCTCTTGAGATGCAGCCATGTAAGATAATTAGCTGAACATATAGTAGTTTATTTAGTGACATTTAGCCTACATTTTAAAACCTTTATTTGAATATGATAACATTTTAATTTTGAAATCTTAATTTAATATGGGAACATGATACCTCATTCTACAATATTTATATCACTGACAGAGACTCCTCCCCCATCAGCCAATCACTGTGGTCATAGTTAGTAAGCTTGTTGACATCATCCATAGCAACGAGATCAACCCCGCCCTTTCTCTTAGCTTTAGACTTCTCTCTGTTCCTTAGTAAGCGTTGGTCTCAGCAGCTTTGTGAATAGGGTTTAAGAGAAAACTCTTAACCCTCTGGAATCGACAAACGCGGCGATTTGAAATTTTGCTGGATTTTTTTCACATAGCAGCAAAATAGACTTAAGATACTCCGTCATTTATGGTCCTACAGACTACAGAAATATGAAATAATAAACTGTATAATGTCTACTTTTTTTATTTGTCCACTTACAATCGAAACAAAACATTGTGCTTTTGTAAAATAAAGAAAATAAACAGGGTATGCATTCTGCCTCTCCGTGGATTTTTTTTCTGGAGCACGACTTAAACAAAACTCAGCGAATACTATTCACACAGGCATGAGCAATACTCTTTTTAAACATTTGAGTGTCTACAATTAAATTATTGTGGTGGCGATTTTATGATATTCATTGATCTTTAGTAAAATATAGATGATTCAAAGAATGTCACATGTGTGTCTCTCACTTGTAGTGAGAGAAGATTCTGTTTATGTACCTGGGGAGGCAGAAGGGGGAGACACTCCAGAGTACAGACGAACAAGGACCTCTGACCTAGATGTCAGAAGGCCATTTGGTGAAGGGGGGCTTAGTGGGCCAACTAGTGACGAATGTCTAAACTAATGTTATGGCTTCCTTGTCTATGGAAAACTACTGGATGGAAATCTACTGGGGGGAAGCTCTGGGGGAAGAAGACATTGGAAGGGTTAGGATAAAAAGGTGGTTCAGTCTGTCTGGGGGGGGGGGGGGGGGGGTGTCACTCTTCTGCACACGGTAACAACTGTGTATTAGACTGCTCCTATTCTTGCAAGAATAAATACTTCTATTTTTATAATTTGACTCTGAGTGTCTCTTACGCAGTGATGTTTGTTTGATGAATTTTTGCCACAACATTATCTAATTCAAAACGAAGACAAATATTCTCTGTTTATGTAATCTGTATGAAAAGAGAGAGATGTTAGTCGTTCTCATGGCAACTCATTATCTGCTAATATGAACACGTCCACGGAGAGCGCGCGCTATTGAAACGCAAATGATCTGAGGCAATCCATGCAAACCTGTCAACGGCCACATCAGGTCAATAAAACTCATCAAGTTTAATCAGATTCATGTACTTTACGTTGTCTTGCGATGCTGTGAGGAATAATAATAGTGTAATAGTAATATAATGAGAGCGTTGTTTGTGTTTGGAGCTCCGTCGAATTGATTCATAAATCCTTGATTTTCTTCTTTACACTCATTTATAAATTAGCATTTTCTATTTTTCCAGCGTGTGAACATATCTCCGATACTACTCTTTATAAAAAACAATCGGATTGCTTTGATATCGTTAGTTATATCCAACTTTCCGAACTTCCGTTACTATCTTTAACGTTAGCCCGCTAGCATTGCACGCATGGTCTCGCCTATCGATCGTCTTATTTACACTCGTATCACTGAAAGGATACGGGTTCTATCCATGATTTCAGTCCTAAATTAGTAGTGATATTGGTAGTATCACTGCTAATTTATTGTTCATCTGTTATAATGGCGAATATATCGGATGTGTGTCTACCTCTGAGTGCAGGTGAGGACACGTTTGAGCTGCATTCGGTGCGGTTGGAGCTGGAGTCCGTGGAGAAGCAGATCCGTGATCTGCTGGGGAGGCAGGCCGAGCTGCGAGACCGACGATCAGCGCTTGAAGCATCACGCGCCGATCCTCACAAGTCAGTGGTTAGTAACTTTTCGACTCCGTCCTCTTTTACTCCGCATGTTTCTCTGCACAGGACGCGATCATCCCTGGTTTCATTCACTCCGGCACCAACACAGCACCATGGGCCCTGGATGATTCCACAACGGAAGACGCGAGCCAGGACCAGAGCAAGGACCTCTCCGCCCCTCCCGGTCTTCGAGATCTCCACCCGGAACCGCTTCTCCCCTCTTCGCGAGACGGAACGCGACGATGCTGTGATCATCGGCAGTTCCATCGTCCGGCATGTCCGCGCTACCTCAGGTAAAGGTATGGTGCGCACTCACTGCTTTCCTGGTGCTCGTGTTCTCGATGTCGCTGCGCAGGTCCCCGAGATCCTGAACGGTGACGAGCGCGTCGGAGCTGTCGTGCTGCACGCGGGGGTGAACGACATCAGGCTGCGGCAGACGGAGGTTCTGAAGAGGGACTACAGGAGCCTGATCGAGACGGTACGCAGAACATCGCCTGAAGCAAAGATCGTCGTGTCTGGACCGCTTCCCACGTACCGACAAGGACAAGAAAGGTTCAGTAGATTGTTTGCACTAAATGAATGGTTGATGTCATGGTGTAATGAACAGAGACTGCTCTTTGTAAATAATTGGAATCTGTTTTGGGAGCGACCTAGGCTCTACCGTGCTGATGGCCTGCACCCCAGCAGAATCGGAGCGGCTGTTCTGTCGGACAACATCTCCAAGACGTTACACACCATATGACTAGTAAGTCAAAGTCCAAATCACATTCTTTGCTGTCCCAAATTAAGTGATATAAGTACCAGTGTAGAACACTATATAGAAACTGTGTCTATTCCTCGTTTAGTGAGGCCAAACAATAAATCTACTGTAGGATCTAAGAAAAATCTAATTGTGATTAAACCAGAAAATCTCAATATTAGTGAACAAAAACAATTTCTAAAGCTAGGTCTTCTAAACATTAGATCGCTTACACCTAAGGCGGTTATTGTAAATGAAATGGTCACAGATAATAGCTTCGATGTACTTTGCCTTACTGAAACCTGGCTTAAATCGAATGATTATTTCGTTCTCAATGAGTCCACTCCACCAGGATACGGTTATAAGCATGAGCCCCGTCTGATTGGTCGTGGCGGCGGTGTTGCAACAATCTATAGAGATATTCTTAATGTTACTCAGAAAACCACAGGTTTAATTCGTTTGAAGTACTTGTGCTAAATGTTACGCTCCTAGATGTAAGAAAGAAATCCCTATTATCTCTAGCCTTGGCTACCGTATATAGACCTCCAGGGCCCTATGCGGATTTCCTAAAAAAGTTTGCAGATTTTCTCTCAGATCTATTAGTAAATGTCGACAAGGCAATAATTGTTGGAGATTTCAACATACACGTTGATAACACAAATGATGCGTTAGGGGCTGCGTTCACAGATTTATTAAACTCCTTTGGGGTCAAGCAAAACGTTAGTGGTCCTACTCATCGTCTTAATCATACACTCGATTTAATTATATCATATGGAACCGATCCAACCGATACAGATATTATACCGCAAAGTGATGATGTCACTGATCATTACATGGTAACTTGCATACTACGTACGGCTGAAATGTGCCATGTTGCGCCGCGTTATCGACCAGGCAGAACAATCCTTCCAACCACTGTAGATAGATTCTTGAATAGCTTACCTGATCTATCTCCGCTCCTCAGTGAACCCAAACAAACAGATGAACTAGAGGAAATGACTAGCAGTATGAGCACCATTCTCTCTAGTACATTAGAAACTGTTGCACCAATTAGATTAAAAAAGGTTAGAGAGAAAACTAAAGCACCATGGTACAACAGTGCTACGCATGTTATCAAGAGAGAAACTCGTAACTTAGAGCGCAAATGGAAACAAACTAATTTAGAGGTCTTTAGAATCGCGTGGAAAGACAGTATGTCACGTTATAAAAAGGCTCTAAAAGCAGCCAGGGCTGAGCATCTCCGCAAACTAATAGAAAATAACCAAAATAATCCAAGGTTTTTATTTAACACTGTGGCTAGACTAACAAATAAACAAACATCACCTGACCAAAATATTCCGTTACATTTTAATAGTAATGATTTCATGAATTTCTTCACTGAGAAAATAGAAAGCATCAAAAACACAATTGTAAATGTACAATCTTTGACAGCGTCTTATGATTCAGCCTCAATTATCGCCCCGCAAGAACAACTACAGCGCTTTACAACTATGGAAGAGCTAAATAAACTTATCACTTCATCCAAACCAACAACATGTTTATTAGATCCAATACCCACTAAACTACTGAAAGAAGTGTTACCTGTAGTGGAAGAGCCTCTTCTCAATATCATTAACTCGTCTCTATCTTTAGGACATGTTCCAAAAACATTCAAGCTGGCAGTTATAAAACCTCTTATTAAGAAACCACAATTAGATCCAAATAACCTAGCAAATTACAGACCCATTTCAAATCTTCCATTTATGTCTAAAATACTAGAAAAAGTTGTGTCTGCTCAATTGTTATCTTTCTTGCAAGAAAACGATATATATGAAAAATTTCAGTCAGGATTCAGGCCTCATCATAGCACAGAAACTGCACTCGTTAAAATTACAAATGATTTACTTTTAGCTTCTGACCAAGGTTGTATCTCAATACTAGTTTTACTCGATCTTAGTGCTGCGTTCGACACTATAGATCATAAAATACTCTTAGATCGACTTCAAAATTACACTGGTGTTCAGGGACAAGCATTAAGCTGGTTTAGATCGTACCTATCAGACCGTTACCATTTTGTCCATTTAAATGGGGAAAAATCAAAGATAACGTCAGTAAATTATGGAGTGCCGCAGGGATCTGTGTTAGGCCCTCTGCTATTCTCAATTTATATGCTGCCACTTGGTAATATTATAAGAAAACATGGAATAAGTTTCCACTGTTATGCTGATGACACTCAATTATATTTTTCATCACGACCAGATGATAACACTAAATTATCTAAAATGACAGAGTGTGTTAAAGATATAAAATATTGGATGACGTGTAATTTTCTTCTATTAAATTCAGATAAAACGGAGGTATTACTGATTGGTCCAAAAAACTGCCCACAAAACCTCTTACAATACAACCTTAATCTAGAAGGACGTCCTGTTACTTTATCCTCTACAGTAAAAGATCTGGGTGTTATACTAGACTGCAACTTGTCTTTTGAAAATCATATTACAAATGTCACAAGAACAGCCTTTTTCCACCTTAGAAACATTGCTAAGCTACGTAACATGCTATCTGTTTCTGATGCAGAAAAGTTAGTTCATGCATTCATGACCTCGAGACTAGATTACTGTAATGCTTTATTAGCTGGTTGTCCTGCTTCCTCGGTAAACAAGCTACAGTTAGTCCAAAATGCAGCTGCTAGAGTTCTTACTAGATCAAGAAAATTCGCGCTCTTTAAGATCGCTAAATTCGAGGCTTCTGGTCGTACCTAGGATAACTAAGTCCACTAAAGGAGGGAGAGCGTTTTCACATCTAGCTCCTAAACTCTGGAATAGCCTTCCTGATATTGTCCGAGGCTCAGACTCGCTCTCCCCAGTCTATCAATATGCGGGAGACTCCCGGAAATTCCGGTAGACTTGGGATATGTCTGCATTTCTATACTGAAATAATATCGGCATTATAATTATTGATTTTTTTATTGAAATAATAGCCCATCCGCGCATCTCTACTACCCCGGGCTGGGAAGGTGTGAATTTTGATTAATATGTTCTGTGATAATAAATAAATAAAACGCTATGTGGAATAGCCTATTGATGACTGTCTTTCTGTTATTGTTATCCTGCAGTGTTAATTTAGTCGGATGACTGACGTTATTCATTGCCAGGAGTCACGACTTCTAGGTGCATTTAAAGGGGGCCGTGTCTGTCAATTAAGCTGCAGCATGTGTGAGGCGCTGCAAACGGCTTTTAAATTTTGGTAACGCACGAGTACTCTAACGCGTTACTTTTATGAATAGATAACGCTGTAACGTAACTGATTACTTTTAATTGATGGTAACGTTGTAACCTAATTAACTACTTTCCAAAGTAACGATACCCAACACTGCTCATTATGCAGCTCATTATGCAGCTCATTATGCAGGTCATTGTCTTCTCAGGTGTGAATCACAGCATTATTCATGATCATTCACGCCCCCACGCATTTTGCCTTTCTAAACAAAAAAGTATTTTACAAAATTTAAATCAATGTTTTATGTGAATGAGTAGGCAGGATGATTTTCACATCACTTTGAAGCAAAAACTCTAGGCGACAACATCCATTAGTCAAAAGTATTGTGGACACATATTTAGTATGTGTTTTGTGGCCTTATTCAGAAACTTTGTAGCACCCACCCACACCCTAACCCTACTATACAAAATAGGTTGAACTCTTTCATTAAAGTTCCAGATAGGAGTCAACAATCACCAGCAGGATCGTGTTTCTTTTCCCAACGTATGGCAGGGTTCTATAACTTCTGTTGACTGCATATAGCCCAGACGGTTTTGGAACATCCCCCCTTGTATCTCTGGCAAGTGGTGTGTATATTATTGGGGATAATGGAGAGTATTAATGAAAACCTTTAAGCTAGCTATGATTAAACCGCTTGTTAAAAAACAGCAACTTGATCCTACAAAACTAGTCAATTACAGGCCGATCTCTAATCTGCCATTTCTGTCAAAGATATTAGAAAAAGCAGTATCCTCACAACTGTGTTCTTTTCTTGAAAGAAATGATATCTGCGAGGATTTTCAGTCCGGATTTAGACCGTACCATAGTACCGAGACAGCTCTCGTTAGAGTCACAAATGATTTGCTCTTATCATCCGATCGTGGTTGTATCTCTCTATTAGTATTACTGGATCTTAGTGCTGCATTTGACACCATTGACCACAACATCCTTTTAAATAGACTCGAACATTATGTTGGCATTAGTGGAATTGCACTAGCATGGTTTAAATCATACTTATCTGACCGTTATCAGTTTGTAGCAGTAAATGAAGAGATGTCTTATCAATCACAAGTTCAGTATGGCATACCACAAGGCTCAGTACTAGGACCGCTGCTGTTCACTCTGTATATGCTACCATTAGGAGATATCATTAGGAAACATGGAATTAGCTTTCACTGTTATGCCGACGATACTCAGCTGTATATTTCTTCAAAACCTAACGAAACCTACCAATTCACAAAATTAACGGAATGCATAGCTGATATAAAAAATTGGATGACTAGTAATTTCCTACTACTAAATTCAGAAAAAACAGAGATTCTAATTATTGGACAAAAAACTTCCACACGTAATTGTCACGATACGGTGGTTGGAGCGAGGACTTAAAAGCAGGTTAGGGTTAAACTTCTTTATTAAATAATAAAATAAAACAAACACAACAAAAACTACCCCGAGGGGGAAAAACAGAACCGAACAGACTTGACTTGACGCAGGGAAACCATGAAGGGACGTAACATACAAAGACATACCATGACAAACAATGACGATCCAGCACAGGACAGCAAACACAGGGAGACTAAATAGGGAGGCAAACACAGGAGGGTAACGAGGAGGACAGGTGGGACAAATAAACCAATAATCAGATAACAAGGGGGAGGGACCAGACAATGACCAGAGCACATGGCCCCAAAATAACAAAACACCCATGTGCACCACCAGACAGGACAGACATGTGACATTACCCCCTCCCTACGGAGCGGCTACCAGACGCTCCATAAGACCAGGGCGGGACGGGAGGGACAGACCAGGGCGGGACGGGAGGGACAGGCGAAGCGGACAGTTCATCAGTCGGCCAGGGCGAAGCGGACAGTTCATCAGGCGGCCAGGGCGGTGAAGACCCCTCGGGCGGCCAGGGCGGTGAAGACCCCTCGGGCGGCCAGGGCGGTGAAGACCCCTCGGGCGGCCAGGGCGGTGAAGACCCCTCGGGCGGCCAGGGCGGTGAAGACCCCTCGGGCGGCCAGGGCGGTGAAGACCCCTCGGGCGGCCAGGGCGGTGAAGACCCCTCGGGCGGCCAGGGCGGTGAAGACCCCTCGGGCGGCCAGGGCGGTGAAGACCCCTCGGGCGGCCAGGGCGAAGACGACAGTCCATCTGGCGGCCAGGGCGAAGACGACAGTCCATCTGGCGGCCAGGGCGAAGACGACAGTCCATCTGGCGGCCAGGGCGAAGACGACAGTCCATCTGGCGGCCAGGGCGAAGACGACAGTCCATCTGGCGGCCAGGGCGAAGACGACAGTCCATCTGGCGGCCAGGGCGAAGACGACAGTCCATCTGGCGGCCAGGGCGAAGACGACAGTCCATCTGGCGGCCAGGGCGAAGACGACAGTCCATCTGGCGGCCAGGGCGAAGACGACAGTCCATCTGGCGGCCAGGGCGAAGACGACAGTCCATCTGGCGGCCAGGGCGAAGACGACAGTCCATCTGGCGGCCAGGGCGGAGACGAACAGGGTGAAGACGACCACTCGGGCAGCCACGGCGGCGAAGACCAAAGCGGAACAGGAACAGACCCCCGCTCAAGAACAGTCACAGACACCACCGGCCCCGGAACTGCAACAGCGACAGACGCCACCGGCTCCGGAACTGGAACTGCGACAGACGCCACCGGCTCCGGAACTGGAACTGCGACAGACGCCACCGGCTCAGGAACTGCGACAGACGCCACCGGCTCAGGAACTGCGACAGGCACCACCGGCTCAGGAACTGCGACAGGCACCACCGGCTCAGGAACTGCGACAGGCACCACCGGCTCAGGAACTGCGACAGGCACCACCGGCTCAGGAACTGCGACCGGCACCACCGGCTCAGGAACTGCGACAGGCACCACCGGCTCAGGAACTGCGACAGGCACCACCGGCTCAGGAACTGCGACAGGCACCACCGGCTCAGGAACTGCGACAGGCACCACCGGCTCAGGAACTGCGACAGGCACCACCGGCTCAGGAACTGCGACAGGCACCACCGGCTCAGGAACTGCGACAGGCACCACCGGCTCAGGAACTGCGACAGGCACCACCGGCTCAGGAACTGCGACAGGCACCACCGGCTCAGGAACTGCGACAGGCACCACCGGCTCAGGAACAGCAGACACTGGCTCCGGCTCTGGAACAGCAGACACTGGCTCCGGCTCTGGAACAGCAGACACTGGCTCCGGCTCTGGAACAGCAGACACTGGCTCCGGCTCTGGAACAGCAGACACTGGCTCCGGCTCTGGAACAGCAGACACTGGCTCCGGCTCTGGAACAGCAGACACTGGCTCCGGCTCTGGAACAGCAGACGTGACGTGAACGGTCTCTGGATCGGCAGACGTGACGTCGGGGAAGGCCTCCGGGACGGCAGCGGGCTCCGGGAGGGCCTCCGGGACGGCAGCGGGCTCAGTTAAGAAATCCACCAACCCCTCAAGAGAAAGGTGCTCCTTGCCGAACATCCTCTCCAGGCTGAGAGGTTCATCAAGGGCCAAACTAAATAAGTCCTTGAGAGCCGCGTCATTGTATTCCAGCCCCTCAGCAACACTCCTGAACTCACGGGCAAACTCCCTCAGGTCAGTCCCCCGTTGACGGAGGGACCTTAGTGCTGTGACCTGGAACATGCGCTGGTATATGGGGTTGCAGGCAGTGGAGGCTGGCAGATGGTGGGAGCCCCTTCTACGCTGAGTCCCCGTATTCGCAGTATCATCCTCCGCACCCCTGGAACTGGGAGACGGGAAGAGGAAGATACCCATCTCTGCTAAGTCCTCCTTTGTGGCTGGATCGTTCTGTCACGATACGGTGGTTGGAGCGAGGACTTAAAAGCAGGTTAGGGTTAAACTTCTTTATTAAATAATAAAATAAAACAAACACAACAAAAACTACCCCGAGGGGGAAAAACAGAACCGAACAGACTTGACTTGACGCAGGGAAACCATGAAGGGACGTAACATACAAAGACATACCATGACAAACAATGACGATCCAGCACAGGACAGCAAACACAGGGAGACTAAATAGGGAGGCAAACACAGGAGGGTAACGAGGAGGACAGGTGGGACAAATAAACCAATAATCAGATAACAAGGGGGAGGGACCAGACAATGACCAGAGCACATGGCCCCAAAATAACAAAACACCCATGTGCACCACCAGACAGGACAGACATGTGACAGTAATAACCTAGAGTACTGTCTAACACTTGATGGCTGCTCTGTTAAGTCTTCGTCGTCGGTTAGGAACCTGGGTGTGCTCTTTGATACCAATCTTTCATTTGAAAGTCATGTGTCTAGTATCTGTAAAACCGCTTTCTTCCATCTTAAAAATATATCTAAATTACGTCATATGCTCTCAATGAATAATGCAGAACAATTAGTTCATGCGTTTATGACCTCAAGGCTAGATTATTGTAATGCTCTACTGGGTGGTTGCCCTGCACGCTTAATAAACAAACTACAGCTGGTCCAAAACGCAGCAGCTCGAGTTCTTACCAGAACCAGGAAGTATGACCATATTAGCCCTGTTCTGTCAACACTGCATTGGCTGCCTATTAAACATCGTATAAATTTTAAAATATTGCTGATCACTTACAAAGCACTAAATGGTTTAGCTCCGCAGTACTTGAGCGAGCTCTTAACGCATTATAGTCCTTCACGTCTACTGCGATCTCAAAATTCCGGCCAGTTAATAATACCTAGAATATCAAAATCGACTGCTGACGGTAGATCCTTTTCCTACTTAGCACCAAAACTTTGGAACAGTCTTCCTACCATTGTCCGGGAAGCAGACACACTCTGTCAGTTCAAATCTAGACTAAAAACACATCTCTTCGGCCTAGCATACACATAACACATTATAGACTTATAATTAGGCTGCATAGTTTAGAACAGCCGGGACCGGGAACACTTCCCGTAATCCTGATGTACTTGGTACATCATAATAAGGATGGCGTCTACGCTAATATTAGTCTCTCTGTCTATCCCGAGGTTTACTGCTGTCCACCGGAACCAGGCCGTATCCAGATCTGATGAAGGACCAGCGCCAGGACACGACGACGACGCCGCTGACCTGAAGTGTCAACCAGTCTCTCCTCCTCTCCACTCCGACTTAAACCAACCGGAACTGGACAAATACTCTGATTCATTCTGAACTTCATACACTGTTCACTCATTGGCCAGAGGAGAACTGGCCCCCGACTGAGCCTGGGTTCTCCCAAGGTTTTTTTCTCCATTCTGTCACCTGATGGAGTTTTGGTTCCTTGCCGCTGTTGCCTTACCTTCTGGCTTGCTTAGTTGGGGACATTTAATATTCAACAATATTATAGATCTGCCTTAACCCCCTGAGGTCGGCAAACGCGTGGGCGCGTTTTGCTCGTTTTTTTTTACATAGCAGCAAAATAGACCTAAAATACTCCGTCGGTTTTGGTCATACAGCCTTAAGAAATATGAAAAAATAAGCTGTTAAATGTCTACTTTTTTATGTGTCCACTTACAATCGAAATAAAACATTGTGCTTTTGTAAAATAAAGAAAGTAAACAGGGAGTGCTTTATGCCTCTCCGTCTCCGTGAACTTTTTTTCTGAAGCACTTCTCTAAACTCAAACAAAACTCAGCGAATACTATTCACTCAGACATGAGCTATATATCTCTATAATCATTTAAGTGTGTAGTTTTAAATTATCTAATTCAAATCTAAAACAAATATTCTCTGTTTATGTAATCTATATAAAAAGAGCGAGAGATCAGCTGTGCTCATTATGGTTCTGGCAGCGCATTACTCCGCTAAAGTGACACGCCCATCGAGAGCGCGCGCTATTCAAACGCAGATTATCTGGAGCAACACATGCAAACCAGTCAACGCCCACAACAGCTGGACAACACACTCGCTGTGAGGAATAGCTCTGCTAATAATATCGTGATTATCCTGGAAATTTTACCTCAAACGTGCTGGAGTAGCCGAACAACGGATCCTGCTGCAGATCATCAGTAAGTGCTTTGTTCTAATCGCGATATGAACTGGTGTCTGTAATCCGCAAAAGACTGTTTAAATTTGAATCGCATTTGCATCGCATTCGCATGTGCATGCGTTTGTTTACTAACGTTACAGCTCGCGCGTGTCTGTGTGTGTGAATGAAATATCTATTGCCTACTGAGATGAGTAAAAATCGACTGAATACGTTGAAATAAAATGTCTTTGTATAAGCAACATTTTAAACTGCAAATTAACATTTATGCCCTAATATAGGCTATATTATAAAAGACGATATGTTACAGACGAAATATGAAAGACAACATTTCGTTTTGGATAGATTATAAAGTTTGTACTGCCACATCAAAACCTAATTTCCAAGGTGCAAACAAAATCTTAAAAGGTCAATATAAGCCTTCTCTTTAAATTATTTTTGTGTTTTATTAGTGACAAATTTGGGGAGAGGATAGCCTACATAATCCAAAACTTTCTGAAAATACGAATGAGAATTAACTGCACAATTACTAGAAATGTTTACCTTGGATATTATACAATTTGCAAGCATAGGCCTACACAGTTTGTGGAAAAATACACTTTTTTTTCAAGATGTTTCCAACTCTGAACCAATTCTGTAGATGTATGTATGTATGTATATATATATATATATATATATACATGTGTGTGTTGTCTTTGCATTCTTTGCATTCTGTGTGGCTCAGTGACACACTCAGTGAAAGGCTCATTAGTATGCAGCATTAGCAGGTCTTCTTTGTCTCCAGGTGTGAATGAGGACATTATTCATGACCTTGTTGGATCATTCACGCCCCCCTGCATATTGCCTTTCCAAACAAAAAGTGTCTTACAAAATTTAAATCAATCTATTGTTTAATGTGAACGATTAGCCCGGATGATTTTCAGATCATTTTGAAGTAAATACTCTAGCCGACAAGATCCATTAGTCAAAAGTATTGTGGGAATATGTGAAGTTGGTCGTTTGTGGTCTTATATCAGAACATTTAAGTTTGAGTTTTTTGAATAACCACGCATAAATAATATTCTCTCAAAAATGCAAACATGTACATACATGTTGCTCACATATTATGATAGTCATGTTCGTGCTAAATAGAGTGTAATTACACCTTTGCCATTAATATGTTTATAAGCAACTGAAAAAAATACAAATATCAGGTCATGTCAAAACATCTCAAGGACCCCAAAAACACCTTAGACTACAGAGGGTTAAAGGTGGACGATGATGCAATAATTTTTTTGTATTTTCATGTTATCACTGTGAAGCTGCTTTGATACAATCTGTATTGTAAAAAGCGCTATATAAATAAAGATGACTTGACTTGACTTGACTTAATGAGGAGAACGTAGAAGACAAAGAACAAAAGGGAAATGAGCCAGATTTTTCTGCTGAATCTTTTGTATTAAGAAGGAACTCCACCAATTAAATATCTTCTATGTTAAGTTCATTATATGTTACATCTGATAGAGATGAGTCTGATGATGATGATGATGATGATGATGAGAATGTTAATGTTTTGTCACAAACTGAAATGGTACAAATGAAAACTGAAGTTGGGAATGTGAAAGAACAGATACAAGTTTTAGAAACTAAACTAACTGATGCCATTAATAGCTCTCTAAATAGAGAGACCAGTTTCAGGCAAATTATCGATATCAGTCTCTCCAAATTAGAAGAAAAAAATAATCAGGGGTTGGAAAGGGAAGTGGTGAATTGTTTGCTTCATCGAGATGAAACTGTTGAAAGTTAAGTTCTGTAGTACCCCTACTTCTCCACGGTTACTTACGAGTACAACCACTCCTCCCCAAATCCATGTTGAGCCTGTTACTAATGTGTCTCAGACTAAGGCCCCGTTTACACGATGGGAAAACGCAGATATTTCTCTGCGTTTTGGCCTGTCATTTACACGAAAACGCCGTTTTTATCCCAGAAAACGATCATTTCTAAAAACTCCGGCCAAAGTGGAGATTTCTGAAAACGCCGGTTATGTGTTGCCGTGTCAACTGGGAGAAACGGAGTTTTAGGTTCTCTCTTGTCGATTCTGAGGATTCTGATTGGCTTGCATGGCTTTATCCTTCTCCCTACACTGCCGCCCATAGGTTTAGCATAGTTATAAAGGCGCTCGACGGCGTATTTATGCGGGTTGTGTGCACGATGTTATTATTGAAAACGGAGGGGGAGAAATATTCGTTTCTCTAAATACCCGGCTATGTGTAAATGTGGCATAATACACATAACTTGACTGGTCTGGCCGCTGCATCCTCTTTCTGTGCAAATCCTCCGATTTGACTAGAGTTTCCTGAGTTTGAGCTATCTATGGAAATTGCGGATATGTTGCATTTCATAGAACGATGTGAAAGCTACATGGAGGCAAGACCTCTTTCATGGCCTGAGTTGCTTGGGACATTGAGTACAGTTTTAAAAAGTTCAGCCTCGAGTTGGTGGAGAGCTGCAAAGTGTACAGTCTATGATTGGAAATAATTTAAAGAAGCTTTCATGGCAGCCTTTCTCCCTGCAGACTATATGAGTGAAGTGGAGGAGAAGCTGAGAATGATGGTGCAGCAACCTGGACAAAAGCTCAGATACTTTGCATATGATTACAGAGCTTTGTGTATAAAATGGAAACCTGAGTTGAGTGAGGAAGAGCTGGTGAACTAGATCCTCAATAATATCAACCCCAAAATAGCAGGTTCCTTGAGGGGCACTGTACATTTGGTTGAGCAATTAGTTAAGATTGGATCCCAGGTGGGAAAAGATTGTATGAGCATAAAAGATTACTGGCAAAAAGTCAATGACCAAGCTGGAAAAGACAAGATAAATAAAAGAGGCTCTAACAAACCAGTTGCTCCCAGTGTGTCAGCAGGTCTATCAGTGATACAGCGCCATCACTATCGGAATCAAATTAATCCAGCATCACTTCTGGTGGTCCCTATCATACTGAATGGATGGCAGGTTGAGGCTGTGGTGGATACGGGAAGTGCCTTTTCCTTATTCCAAGAGAGCCGATGGAAGGAGATTGCAGGTATGCATGATGAAATTCAGAATGTTAAGCAGAACTTTGTGATGGCTGATGGAAAGATGCATCAATCGAAGGGACAAGTTGAGCTGAAGTATGACTGGCACCAAGAAAGAGTGAAGGTGGAGGTGTATATAATGGAAGACTCCCACCTGGTTTTTCCCATTGTTCTGGGATTAGACTTTTTAACTCGTGTTGGTGCCACCTTTGATTTCTCACAACTCTGTTACAAACTACCCTCTAAAAGAGGTGACTCTGGTTATCCTTTTATCTGTAGTCAACAACCATATTTTATCCAAAGATCTGGGAATCAAATGATTAGCTCTCATCCACGGAGCAACCTCAGCCTGTATTATCCTACAACTGAGGAACAATCATATTCCTTTTTAAGAACCAGAAAGGAGGTGCCGGGAATGGTTGATGGAGATCTGCTCCCTCCCGAGGTACAGCAGCTGATGCAGGAATGGCCGAATGTAACATCAGGAAAGTTGGGAAAAACTTCAGTGGTAAAACATCAAATTCAGACCTCAGACAAAGTTCCAGTAAAATCCAGGGCTTATAGGATTTCACCATTTAAAAATAAGATTATTGAGGAAGAAGTAGAAAAGATGTAGAAAGAAAACATAATTGAACCCTCTCTCTCTCCTTGGTCATCACCCATAGTCCTTCTGTGTTGACTATCGGAAGGTAAATAGTAAGACCATTTGATTTCAGATGCCTATCCTATACCCATGATCCACGACATTTTGGAGTCCTTAGACGGGGCAACGTGGTTTTCTGCCTTAGACGTGAAGTCAGGTTATTGGCAGGTGGAGATGACAGAGGATTCTAAGCAGAAAACAGCCTTTGTTACTACAGCAGGTCTGTTTGAATTTAAGATCATGCCGTTTGGAGCACGGAACTCATCAGACACTTTCCAACGGTTGATGCAGACAGTATTGATTGAGATCGTTGGAAAAAGCTGCTTCGTGTATATTGATGATATCATCATATATTCCAAGACAAAAGAGCAACATCTAGTCGATTTGAGAGCTTTAATGGAGAAATTGTGTAAAGCAGGATTAAGTCTGAACATGAAGAAGTGTCACTTCTTTCAACGTCAGCTGAAGTTCTTGGGACACATATTGTCAGACAATGGTGTGGAAGTGGATCCTGACAAAACCCAAGCCATAAGTGAATATCCAGTGCCCGGTGATATCCTGTCGCTACAAAGGTTTCTAGGACTTGTAGGATGGTATCACAAGTTTATACCTCATTTTGCGGATGTTGCTGCGCCTTTAAATCGTATGAAGCAGAAGGGAGTGAGATGGAATTGGACGCAGGAATGTCAGGACAGTTTTACGCAATTGAAACGTGCAGTCACAAATCCTTCTGTGCTATCTCAGCCTAATTTGTCACTCCACTTCCAGGTACATACCGATGCAAGCCACGTGGGGCTAGGTGCTGTCCTTACTTAATGTACCGAAGAAGGTGAGAAGGTGATTGCCTATGCTTCAAGAATGCTAAAGGGGGCTGAAACTAATTATTCAACTTCAGAGAAAGAGTGCTTGGCAGTTGTCTGGGCTGTGGATAAGTGGAGGCATTACTTAGAAGGAGTGGAGTTTGAAGTTTATACAGACCATGCAGCCTTGACTTGGCCCTTTAATTGCCCTAAGACGTCTTCAAGGTTGACAAGGTGGATTCTTCGACTGCAAGCTTTTACCTTCAAGGTTTTCTATCGATGGGGTTGCCTCAACCAGGTACCAGATGCTCTTTCAAGAATATATCCGGCCCGCTCTGAAGGTGTGTTACCCTGCATGGTTATAACAAGATCCAAACTCACTGCTGACTTGCCACACAATCTGTCTGAGATAGCTAAAGCCCAGGCTAGTGACCCTGACATTCCATCATTGAAGAAACGTAATCAAGATCTACCTCAGAAACCAGGGAGGATACAAATGGAGGAACATCAAGGCATTCTATATCGATGAGTACCTCTAAAACAGGATGGGCATACATTCCAAGTGGTGGTCCATCAAGTCTTGGTGAAGTCGTTCTTGGAGTACTTCCATGACAACCCCTTGGGAGGACATTTAGGCAGATTAAAGACACTTATGAGGGTCCTAGAGGTGGCCTGGTGGCCTACCATTCACAAAAACGTTTGTGAACATGTCAAGACATGTAACATTTGCCAGAGATACAAGGGGGAATGTTCCAAACCGTCTGGGCTTATGCAGTCAACAGAAGTTACAGGACCCAGCCATACGCTGGGAATTGATCTAATGGGTCCTCTTCCTTTCAGTAAGAAAAGAAACACGATCCTGCTGGTGATTGTTGATTACTATACAAAATGGGTCGAACTCTTTCCATTAAAAGATAGTACAACACAGAAGATAGTGAAAATACTAAAGGAAGAGATATTTACCAGGTGGGGGGTACCTCGATATCTTGTATCTAACAGGGGGCCTCAATTCACTTCAAATCTTTTGGTTGAACTGTGTAAAGATTGGGGAGTGGGGCATAAATTAACAACCAGTTATCATCCCCAAACAAATTTAACCGAAAGAGTAAATAAGATCTAAGAGAAGAGCTAAGATTCGCTATCAATTCAGTACATCATGAGTCGACTGGTGTAACTCCGTTACAACTGATGCTTGGAAGAAATTTGAAAGGTCCGCTTGAAAGACTTTTATATAAATCACCATCTCCGAATCAAGCTGCCTATACATTGCTATACAGACAAAGAAGATTGGCAGATGAGGTAGCACGTAGAGTGGGATTGCAACGTGCCAGACAAGCCAGATATTACAATGCCCAGCATAAAGATGCGCAGTTTAAACCTGGTGATCTGGTCTGGATCCGTTCTCATCCTATCTCTAGTGCTCCTAACAGGTTTTCAGCTAAGCTTGCGCCTAAATGGGAGGGGCCTGCTAGGGTGGAAAAGAAATTGGGGCCAGTAAACTACAGTATAAGATGGGGTTCTCCTGAAAAAGCTGACAGTATTAATGTTGTTCATTTTGAAAAGGTACTATGGTCCTATTCCTACTATGTCATAGATTGGGGGAGGGAAGAATGGAAATTGGATTAAGGTTATAAAGTTGTATCTTGATTTCTAATACTATGAAGTTCTTGACTCCATTTCCTATAATACTGTGCTGGACTCTTGTATTATTTCCTGTTTTTTGTTTCTTCCTGTCTGGTGTTTTCTTCCTGAATGACAATTGCATATGTATATAAGGGGGTAGGAACCAATGTGTGGTGTGTTGTTTTCCCGGGAACTTTTCCAATTGACGGACCTCTAGCTTACCAGGTGGATATCCTTGTTTGCAGCAAAGGCCTCGCTGGCAGGATTTACTTGTGTCGTTTTGGAGTGTTTCGTGACATTGGACTTTTTGATGCAATGCAGCACAAAGGACTGAGGTACATTTGTCTGGGACTAACGAAGGATGCGGTAAGAGATATGCGACTCGTCTGTTAGTGCAAAGACTTTGGGAACTACGATAAGTCACGACAAGGTGGGCTTTGCTCATGTGTTTGATTATTGATATGTATATTCTGGGTGTTTATATAATACAAATCTCTTTTGCATCGGGAAATGACTGAACTATTTGTATTTTATTGATGTGACATCGCTAATATTGAGAGTGTTACAACTTTTTTTTTTAAATCAATAACTATGCATAAACATGATTATCTCAAAAATACAAACATGTACATACATGTTGCTCACATTTTATGTTAGCCCTGTTTATGCCGATTAATTACTATGTTTATAAGCAACTGAAAAAAGCACAAATGTCAGGGCATGTCAAAACATCTCAAGGACCCCAAAACCTTAGGTTAACTAAGAACTTTCACTGTCATTTTGCAGAACTCTTAGTGGTAAGATTAAATGTTTTGTAAATGCGGCCCCAGATCTATGCATTAAGTCATAGTTGATCTTGCAGTAATTCTGTGGATTGAAGCATGAGGAAAAAATGCAGATTGAAGGAGGCCCTCCCTTACCTATGTGCTCTCCACAAGAGTCACAGTATTCTGCATAAAGTGACTCAAAGCAGTTGCAGCAGTGAGGATGACCCTCACGCATGATGTACCGCTGACCACCTAGTGGAGCCTCACACTCATAACAGCAGAAATGCTTCATGTGCCAGTGCTGCCCCTCTGCTTCTGTGCACTCGTCTGCGAAGATAATCTACAAAAAGAGAGAGATTTATTAACATAATGCGTGTGTGCATTTATGTTCACAATTTATGTGAGGGATTTTATATTCTGAAGCAGGGATTCTGGGTTCTGACATGTCACAGGTCACCCTCTGGAATGTTTAAGAATGCAAACAGAATAAAGGTTGATTTCAGCCATTGGACAGATGCTTGGATTCTGGTCAGCTTACCTCATCACATGCTGAACAACGTGGCTTAATTCGTTCAGCATGGTGGCGGCCACAGTAGATCTTCCCATCCAGCTGGAAGTAGATGAGATCTACCAATAGCTCGCAACACACGCTGCACACAAAACAGTGGGGGTGCCAACACAGGCCATGGCCAACCCGTGAGGCAAACACTGCAATATCGCCACCGTTGATCTGGTCTCTGCACTGTGTGAGAGGGACATTTTATCATTTGCTGCTTGTTGCATCTTAAGACAGGGACACACCTTTTCCGTTTCCGAGCGCCCACCGACTTCAAAAGGGTAAGAAAGCACTGCTTTATTTATGGTTTGTACACATGCAGTCTTAGTTTCGCTTTCCCTGTTAGAACGATGAATATAGACTAATATATCTGCTAAAATAGACAGTTATCTCCTTTACATGCAGGCACGGAACACACGTGCTATTTGACAGTCGCATGTAGTCCTTTCGGTGTGTTTAAGCACAGACGTTTTGAGGCGGCAACAGTAACACAGACAACACAGTCGGCTTTCATCAGCGCTAGTTCTCTGGCGTTTGGTTTGGTGTGTCCCTACCTTTATTGTGCAGCCTATAATATGCAATGTAACATGCAATCATTACTGAAATCTATACTGAAACATTTTTACTACATCTGCATAGCTACTCCTTTTTGTTAATCAAGTTCAAAATATGTTGTTTGGTCCATGAGTTAATGTAAAATTTTTGCAAATGTCTGGTGGCTATGGAGAGATTACGTGCACATCTCTAAGATAATGAGGGTGAGAAACAAAAGCTTGCGTATCTCCCCTAAAAGACTATTACTGCCTGCATTGTTATGAATGGTTCAAAAAACATGTTCCAATCTGTTATTTAGTACTGGCATGTACCTGTTCACATGTAGCTCCAGCTATAGTGAGGGGTAGAGGTCGCACAGTGCCTCTGCCTAGATTGTCTCTCTTTCGCTGGTTACTGAAGATCTTCAATTCCCGCTTTTCTTCTTCATCCAGTGAGGTACAGTACCGGACCTGACATCAGAAAGTATCATCAGTAAGCAAGCATCATTACAGATCATCTGAATTCTTATTGGATGAGCCTCATGCAATGCCGTTATAAAATGAACATACACCTGTGATTGCACATTCAATTCTAATGCGCCAAGTAGCAACCTTGCTTTTCAGTCATAAACAGCTATGATGAAGTTATGAATAAACATTTCTTTGCACAGGTATTATTTATTTAGATTATTGCTATTAATAAATATGCTTTTTATAATATTCGTGTATATTATTTTTATAATATTTACTCCACTTTGCCTAAGAAAACCCCCTACCTGTGGTAAAATCCCTATAACATACAGCATCAAGTGGTGTTTTGTTTTATGAAGCACAATTTAACATAGATGTTGTTGTAGATCCTAGGATTGCAGATTAATAAATCTTTAACCTGTAAACAGTTGCAATTGCATTTAAAACTTCAAATGGGGAATTAAACCTACACAGTTTCCCAAAAGACCAGAAACTGGCTATAATTTGTTTAACTATGTAGTGCCCTGTGTAAATAATTAGCAATTATTGGACAGTTGAAAAACCAGACACACCCAGAAAACATCAAAACATAAATTGACAATACAGTGCAAATTGGGGACACTGTTTTATCAAAGAGCTTGGGATCTGATTTAAAAATCACAAGATAATTCCTTTCCAAAGAACGTTTTCTAGTTATCATGCCCGTGTTTACGACCCTTGCTAAACCCCTCTCTTCGATTGTCTGCTGCCTGCCCATTGACCTTCTGCCTGATTCCTGGATCTCGTATCGTCTGCTGCCTGCCCCTGATCTCCTGCCTTATTCCTGGATCTCGTATCGTCTGCTGCCTGCCCCTGATCTCCTGCCTTATTCCTGGATCTCGTATCGTCTGCTGCCTGCCTCTGATCTCCTGCCTTATTCCTGGATCTCGTATCGTCTGCTGCCTGCCCCTGATCTCCTGCCTGGTTCCTGGATCTCATATCGTCTGCTGCCTGCCCCTGATCTCCTGCCTGATTCCTGGATCTCGTATCGTCTGCTGCCTGCCCCTGATCTCCTGCCTGATTCCTGGATCTCGTATCGTCTGTTGCCTGCCCCTGATCTCCTGTCTGGTTCCTGGATCTCATATCGTCTGCTGCCTGCCCCTGATCTCCTGCCTGGTTCCTGGATCTCATATCGTCTGCTGCCTGCCCCTGATCTCCTGCCTGATTCCTGGATCTCGTATCGTCTGCTGCCTGCCCATTGACCTTCTGCCTGATTCCTGGATCTCATATCGTCTGCTGCCTGCCCCTGATCTCCTGCCTGATTCCTGGATCTCGTATCGTCTGCTGCCTGCCCCTGATCTCCTGCCTGATTCCTGGATCTCGTATCGTCTGCTGCCTGCCCCTGATCTCCTGCCTGATTCCTGGATCTCGTATCATCTGCTGCCTGCCCCTGATCTCCTGCCTGATTCCTGGATCTTGTATCGTCTGCTGCCTGCCCCTGATCTCCTGCCTGGTTCCTGGATCTCATATCGTCTGCTGCCTGCCCCTGATCTTCTGCCTGATTCCTGGATCTCGTATCGTCTGCTGCCTGCCCCTGATCTCCTGCCTTATTCCTGGATCTCGTATCGTCTGCTGCCTGCCCCTGATCTCCTGCCTGATTCCTGGATCTCGTATTGTCTGCTGCCTGCCCCTGATCTCTTGCCTGATTCCTGGATCTCGTATCGTCTGCTGCCTGCCCCTGATCTCCTGCCTGATTCCTGGATCTCGTATCGTCTGCTGCCTGCCCCTGATCTCCTGCCTGATTCCTGGATCTCGTATTGTCTGCTGCCTGCCCCTGATCTCCTGCCTGATTCCTGGATCTCGTATCGTCTGCTGCCTGCACATTGACCTTCTGCCTGATTCCTGGATCTCGTATCGTCTGCTGCCTGCCCCTGATCTCCTGCCTTATTCCTGGATCTCGTATCGTCTGCTGCCTGCCCCTGATCTCCTGCCTGATTCCTGGATCTCGTATTGTCTGCTGCCTGCCCCTGATCTCTTGCCTGATTCCTGGATCTCGTATCGTCTGCTGCCTGCCCCTGATCTCCTGCCTGATTCCTGGATCTCGTATCGTCTGCTGCCTGCCCCTGATCTCCTGCCTGATTCCTGGATCTCGTATTGTCTGCTGCCTGCCCCTGATCTCCTGCCTGATTCCTGGATCTCGTATCGTCTGCTGCCTGCCCATTGACCTTCTGCCTGATTCCTGGATCTCGTATCGTCTGCTGCCTGCCCCTGATCTCCTGCCTGATTCCTGGATCTCGTATTGTCTGCTGCCTGCCCCTGATCTCCTGCCTGATTCCTGGATCTCGTATCGTCTGCTGCCTGCCCATTGACCTTCTGCCTGATTCCTGGATCTCGTATCGTCTGCTGCCTGCCCCTGATCTCCTGCCTGATTCCTGGATCTCGTATCGTCTGCTGCCTGCCCCTGATCTCCTGCCTGGTTCCCTTTACGCCTTGCCTGCCCTGCTACACTGTTTTCGCTGGTATTGGACCCTTGCCTGTTAACCTTGAATAGTAATAATAAACTGTTGCAAATGGATTTGAGTCTGATGATTCACAACAGGTGGAGTCACTCTAGACGAGTTCTTTTCATTTACACTCATCATCATATGTAAATGTTGCATTCAGTATCAGTGGAGATTATTGATTTCTGACAAGCACATTTGTCTAGCAAACGTCTAGGTTACTATTGTAACCCCCATTCCCTGAAGGAGGGAATGGAGACGTCAGCATCACTGTACGCCAATGTGCATTGGCTCATTTAGTTACACTCAAAGGTCACTCTCAGGCGAGATCCCAATTCGTCAGTCGTTCTGTCGTAATGTTGAATGTGACTGACTAAAAGAGAACAGACATTTATTTAACTGAGGATCTAAGTATCAGTAGTTGACCTCTGACTTGTAACAAAGAATGTAATCTTTAATTTATTATATATAAAAAAAAACATTGTGTTGAAATAATTCTGCATACTTCTTGAAGTCTAATGCTAAGATGAGTACAGACAGAAATTAAAGAATAAAAGTATGTGCTATTGTTATGCATTTTTGTATTAAACTTTTGTTATGTTATGAGTTATGACTGTACTAACAAACCTCATTGTCATGCGGTGGCAGTTGCTGAAGGAGTTGTTTGATTCGATGCTTCTCACCAATACTGTTCACATAAGGGACCTTATCTTCTGGGAAAAAGCTGTAGTATTGATGAACCTGTGTTCACCCAAACAGAAACAGACAGAGGCAAATGGATCACATAATTCATATAAACAATTAGAAACTTGTTTAGTCACAGTACAGACTACAGACATATTGTGCATATACTGTAATTGTTCTATTGACTATTGCATAAACCGCTTGAAAGCTTTGTGTAAAACAAAGGGCACTTGATTAATGTGTAGGTCTTCATTTTGGCCATAAAACAACTTGAATACAATTTTGGAAAAGATGCCTCAGGTGATCAAGGGTTAATATTAGTTCCCTTTCGAGGGAACTCGTGATGCGTCGATGACGCTTTGGGAACGCCCCCAGCGTGAACGCGTCTGAAGCATCTATGAACGTGTCTGAAGCATCTATGTCAACTAACCCTAACCCTAACCCTAACCAAATGGAATGAATGAACGAACGCCGCGGGCTGGTGACGTCATGACCAGGAAGATACAAAAGCGCATCCGTCCGAAAAGCAAATTAGACGAGTGTTTTTTAACATCCAGTATTTCACTTCAACCACGAGGTCTTCCATTTTTTCCTGATCTGCACAGTGAGCTGTCTAGATCATGGGATAAACCTTATTCTTCTCGGCTTTTTAGTCCTCAAGTGAATATTTATTCGGGGATTAGAGGGCTGAGAGAGTATGGTTTTGAGTCGATGCCCCGGGCTGAACAGACTCTCGCGAGCTATCTGTCACCCGGTTCAGCATCGTCTCTGAAGACCTCAGCTTTGCCCACTAAGCCATTAAAAACAACATCTACATTAGTGGGCAAAGCATATATGGCAGGAGGTCAGGCTGGAGCGTGTCTGCACACTATGGTTCTGCTCCAGGCATATCAGGCTGATCTGCTGCTGGGGGATTTGGATAAGTGAGAGAGTCGGTCCCAATGAGGTTCGAGAACTTCGTTGGGCCACAGATTTATCTCTCAGGGCTACTAAGGAGACCGCCAGAGCAATCGGGCGGTCTATGGCAGCCCTTGTAGCCACTGAGAGGCACCTCTGGCTGAATCTAGCAGATTTAAAAGACAAGGATAGTTTTTTTCTGTTGGATGCTCCCATCGAGCATTCTGGTCTCTTCGGCGACACCGTCAATTTGGTCGTCGAGAGATTCCAGGAGGCTAAAAAACAGTCAGAGGCGTTCAAAAAATGTCTCCCTCACCGAGTCCAACCCCCTGGGGCTGCTGGGCGTGAGCAGCCCCAGCCGTCAGGCTCCTCATATAGAGGACAGTAAAAGGAGAGTATTGCGTCTCGTGCACCTCTGCAAAAATACTGGAAGCACTCTCAGTCGAAGTCCTCGAAGCCGAAGCCGGATCTGAGGACCGTTCTGCAGGCTAAGAAGACTTCGGCTCAAAAGAAAAGGTCCTGTGAGGGCAGCCCCACCCGGTGTGCAGCGGGTCACACCTCAGTATACGGTGTCCGTTCCACCTCGGTGTCCTCAGGGGACCATTCTGCCAACCCCGCCACCCTTGGTGCTTCGGGGCGCAGTGGTTCCCAACGAACGTCTGGCGCAATGTCGACCCGACATTGCGTCAGACGTGAACCTTCTGAGGGCGGTTCAAAAACAGTCAGTTCGGGTAGTTCCTGCCGGTATGTTTCAGGTCCCCGAGCTGAGTGTCTCAGTTACACCAGAGACCAGCCCCGAGGGACCAGAGATCAGCCCCATTCAAGATGCTGACACTCAAGCAGATCGTGACTCAAATCAGATCCGAGGACTGGTTTGTTACGATAGATCTGAAAGACGCTTACTTCCATATCTCCATCCTCTCTCAGCACAGGAGGTTCCTGAGGTTTTCTTTCGGGGGCAAATAATACCTGTATCGGGTACTTCCGTTCGGTCTAGCTTTATCACCCCGCACGTTCATGAAGTGCGTAGATGCAGCTCTGGCCCCGCTCAGGCTGCAGGGCATACGTATTCTGAACTGCACAGACGACTGGCTGATTTTAGCGGAATCAGAGCAGTTAGCGGTTCGGCACCGAGGTGTCGTTCTCGCTCATATGCAGAAATTGGGGTTGAGGCTCAACACCAAGAAGGGTGTGCTGTCTCCATTACAGAGGACCACTTTTCTTGGTGTGGTATGGGATTCAGTCACGATGCGGGCCGTTCTATCGCCCGCTCGTGTAGCTGCTATCCTGACAGCCACGAAAGACCTAAAGCAAGGCCAGTCACGCACTGTAAAACAGTTCGAGAGACTGTTAGGCCTCAGGGCAGCGACGTCCAATGTGATACCCTTTGGCCTGCTGTACATGAGACCTTTGCAGTGGTGGCTCAGGACCAGAGGGTTCTCCCCGAGGGGAAACCCACTTCGGGTAATCAAGATCACGCGGCGGTGTCTCCGCGCCTTGGTTATGTGGAGGAAACATTGGTTCCTGTCCCAGGGTCCGGTGTTGGGAACTCTTTGTCATCGAGTTGCGATCTCGACAGATGCTTTCCTCACCGGCTGGGGAGCGGTAAATGGAAGGCCGCTCAGCTCAGGGTCTGTGGAGGAGTCATCATCTCTCTTGGCACATAAATTGCCTGGAGATGATGGCCGTTTTCAATGCGTTGAGGCACTTCCTCCCAGACCTGAGGGGCCACCCGGTGACAAGTGAAAGTGCAGTTCTGACTCTCTGCCCATTCATTTAGATAGGAGCCTGGTCTTGTCAGTCCGAAATAGCTGCCCAGAGGCGTTGCCAAGATGGCGGCCAAGTGGCACGACTTGCCTAAAAGGACTTTGGCCTAGTCCAGTGCTATTCCTTTAAGCAGAGAGATGAATAAAGCTACCTTTGCTTCTTCAGCAGTGTACACTTGTATTGCTGGGTGATTTAAAGAGAAAACTGAAACAGAAACCCTTGGCATCAGCCAGATGGACTGTTCAACTTTTTGAGGAGAGTGAGGCAACATTTACAGTGTCATGAGAAGAAGGAGGGGTACTCAGATGGAGACCTCATCTAATTAATGATCGATCTCAGAGGCGATTATTATGGTACGGATCGGACAGGTGTGAAAACGTCTCGGGTTACGTATGTAACCTTAGTTCCCTGAGAGGGTACGAAACGCTGCGTTTTACGCTGTGGGTACACCCCTGTGTGATTGCGTCGTGAAGCACGTGTATAATCAGTCTAATGAAAGAGCAAGACGTCATAGGCGGGTGACGTCATAGATCAGGAAGCTATAAAGCACCCCTGAAAACAGACCGCGTCAGCTTCTGATAAGCCTGAAGCAAGTCGATCAGGGCATGCAGGAAGTATGGCAGGCAAACGCAGCGTTTCGTTCCCTCTCAGGGAACTAAGGTTACATACGTAACCCAAGACGTTCCCTATCAAGGGAACTCCCGCTGCGTTTTACGCTGTGGGAACCCCATGCCCACTACGCCATAATGACAAGTGCCCGTTCTGTGTGAAGTCTGTGTGCACACTAAGAAGCAAGCAACCTAGCCCCAGGAGTGGAGAGGTCTAAGTCCTAAAATTTGACAAATATATGCGGTGAGGACCAGCCTGCCGCATCACAAACGTTGTAAAGGGAAACTCCCGAAATTAGAGCTGTAGAGTCAGCCATACTCCTAGTAGAATGGGCCCTGACAGCCAAAGGTGAAGTCTGTCTGACCGCTTCATAAGCAAGTGAGATAGCCTCAACTACCCACTTGCTCATAATCTGTTTTGATGCAGGGCAACCTTTCTTAGTTGAACCGAAGCAAACAAATAACTGCTCTGATCTACGCCACAGGGCAGCTCTGTGAACATAGGCATCCAAAGCCCTAACGGGACATAACAGATTGAGTCTTTCCTGATCTGGGGTATTAAAAGGTGGAGGACAGAAGGCCTGCAGCACAATTGGGCCTGCAACATTAGTAGGGACCTTAGGAATGTAACCCGGCCTAGGGTAAATAAATGCTTTAACAATACCAGGTGCAAATTCCAGGCATGAAGGAGCAAGCGACAGGGCTTGCAAATCTCCAATTCTCTTTATAGAAGAAATCGCAAGTAGAAATAAAGTTTTAAGTGTAAGGAACTTTTCTGAAACCTCTTCAATAGGCTCGAAGGGAGCCAAGGCCAGACCCTCAAGTACAATGGCCAAATCCCATTCTGGTGCTCTAGAGTGCAGTGCAGGCCTCAGCCTCAATGTGCCACGGAGAAAACGATTAATAAGAGGTTAGGGTTAGAGAAGTCTCCCAAGAGAAGTAGCCCCCAGAGGGGTGTGGTAAGCAGAAATAGCCGCTATGTACACCTTTAAGGTGAAAGGAGATAATCCAGCAGAGACCCTTTTCTTGTAGGAAATCAAGAACTGTACCGAACGGGCAGTTAACAGGATTCAAATTACGTTCTCCACACCAGGTAGAGAATAATTTCCATTTCAAAGCATAAAGTTTTCTCATGGAGGGAGCTCTGGATTGAAGGATGGTCTCAACGACCTCAGTCGAGAGACCAGATTCTATGAGCTGGGCCCCCTCAGAGGCCAGGCCCACAGTGAAATATTGTGCCGTCCAGAAGGGACACTTGGTCCGAGAACCATACTCGGGCCGGCCAGTACGGGGATACTAACAATAGATGAGCCCCTTCTCGGCTTTCCCTCTCCAGAACTCCCGGGAGCATCGATACCGGGGGAAAAGCGTACAAGTGTAGCTTTGGCCACACCTGCACCATCGCATCCAGTCCGAGAGGAGCAAAGCGGACAATGGGTTGCATCGGATGATGCGAAAACCAAATTGGATGTATCGGATGATTGAGCTTGACCAAAGTTCTCCCATAGGAGCTCCACCACCTCGGGGTGAAGTCTCCACTCCCTGGGCCTCAGCCCCTGCCTTGACAGGATATCTGCTCCCACATTCAGATGCCCTAGAATATATACTGCCCTGAGTGACAGTAATTTCCCTTGGGCCCATAGGAGGATCTAATGAGCTAGTTTGCATTATAATCGAGACCTCAGATCCCCCTGATGGTTGATGTAGGAGACCACCAATGTGTTGTCCGTACGGACCAGCACATGGTGGCCACTCAGGTCTGTAGGAAGTATTCAAGAGTGCATGAAATACCGCCATAATTTCTAGCCGATTTATGTGCCAAGAAAGCTGATGGTCCTGCCAGAGACCTGTCGCCGAGTGGTCACTCATGACCGCGCCCCATCCTGTGAGGGATGCATCCGTCGATAGCGTTAAGCATCGACAAGAAGCCCCCAACACTGGGCCCTGGGCGAGGAACCAAGGCTTCTTCTACATGACCAATGCACGTAGGCATCGCCGCGTGACCTTGATCTTGGGGAACGGATTTCCCCTCGGAGAAAACCCCTTGGTCCTGAGCCACCACTGCAGGGGTCTCATGTACAGAAAGCCAAAAATAATTACGTTGGACGCAGCTGCCATGAGACCCAACAGTCTCTGAAACTGTTTAACAGTGAGTTACTGGCCTAGTTTTACCCTTTTTACGGCTGTGAGAATCGCAGAAATACGTGCTGGAGACAATCATGCTTGCATCATTGTCGAATCCCACACCACCCCTAGAAAAGTGGTCCTCTGAGCTGGGAGGAGTACACTCTTCTTGGCGTTTAGCCGCAACCCCAACAACTTAATGTGAGACAGAACGACATCTCGATGCCGAACTGCCATCTGCTCGGATTGAGCTAGGATCAACCAGTCGTCGATATAATTTGATACGTGAATGGCCTGGAGTCACAGAGGAGCCAGAGCTGCATCCACGCATATTGTAAAGGTGTGGGGTGATAAACCTAAGCCGATCGGAAGAACCCGATATTGGTATGCTTCGCCCCCGAAAGCAAACCTCAGGAACTTCCTTTGATGAGGATGGATAGATACATGGAAGTAAGCGTCCTTCAAGTCTATTGTGACAAAACAGTCCTCGGACTGAATCTGTGATACAATCTGTTTGAGCGTAAGCATTTTGAACTTGAGTTTCTGAACCCTGCTGTTTAAATGACGCAGATCTAGAATAGGACGCAACCCCCCATCCTTTTTCGGAACGATGAAGTAACGGCTGTAAAACCCTGACTCTTTGCTGGGAGGAGAAACCCTTTCTATAGCCCCTTTTTATAGAAGCGTCAGTACTTCCTGCTCCATAACCAGAGCCTGCCCCCATGTCCACCACTGTGGAAAGGACCCCTTGAAATCTGGGCGAACTGAATTCTGTAACCCTTTTCTATTATATGCAGGACCCACTGAGAAATATTTTGGCAGTAGTTTCCACGCTGCCAGAAATTCTACTCTCGAGACTGGTCTCTGGATTTGGTCGAACAGTCACTTCGGTGCCCTGAAGCGGCGAACCGGCAAGGAACAACTGAACTGACTGTTCTACGACCCTCCTCAGAGGATCGTATGGGGATGCTGACACCTCTGTGCCCTGAAGCGGCGAACCGGCAGGGAACAACCGAACTGGTAGCGCTTTGACCCTGCTCAGAGAGTCGCACCCCAGAGGGCGCCGAGGAGGACCGATTTCTCGAAACCGTCCCTCCCCGGAGGGAACCTCCTCAGAAGTTTGACGCCCTTAGCGTCAGGACTTCTTCTTACTGTGCGTTCACACCGGACGAACAGACTTGAAGGCGAAAGAGGGGTGTCCAGAACAACAGACCTATCTCTATCTTTTATATCAGAAAGATTTAACCATAAATGGCACTCCATGGCCACCAGGCCAACGTAGAACGGCCCACTGATTTGGACGTCTCCTTGGTGGCCTGGAGAGAAAGATCTGTTGCACGACCCAATTCTCGAATTGCTTCAGCGCTGACTTCCTCCTGATCGTCAATGTCCCTTAGCAGGTCAGCCTGATATGCTTCTAAAATAGACATAGTGTGTAAGCATGCTGCTGCCTGACCTGCTGCCGAATACGCTTTACCCACCAGCGTTGATGTAGATTTTAATTGCTTGGTGGGTAACGTCGGGGCTTTCAATGACTCAGGAGAGAGATAGCTTAGGTATTGCCATATAACCATAATCTTTAATACCCTTAACATTACTATAGTTGGATGTCTGAGGGTTAAAAATTCTGAAACCCCAAGATGCGTGCTGCCGCTGTGCCTTGGCAACAGCAGGACCCGCACCTTGGGGAGCTCGAACCGAACCGTCCTCCTCAAAGAACGTCCCGGCAGGAGCGGAGCGTCCTCACGGACAGCTTTTCGCAATGCTCACAGTCAGCCCCCTCGAGAACTGACTGGGCATGCTCCACTGCCAAACAAGCGACACAAAGCTGATGTGTGTCCCCTATATATATATATATTGTGAGTGTAACTTTGACAGACAACAATAAATAGACAAGGACAGTATACAGAGAGCGCTTGCTGAAGGCTCAGAAGCTGACGCGCTCTGCTTTCAGGGGTGCTTTATAGCTTCCTGGTCTATGACGTCACCCGCCTATGACGTCTCGCTCTTTCATTGGACTGATTATACACATGCTTCACGACGCAATCACACAGGGGTGTACCCACAGCGTAAAACGCAGCGTTTTACTCAAAAACTCTGTTTTTGTGTAATGTGTGTGATGTATTGGTTAGAGATGAACTGAGATGAATTGAGAATTTAGATTGCATCTGAGATGAAGAGCACAATATTTTATATCGATATCAAACATTTTAAAATGTGTGCATGTGTGAGTCAACAGCAAATCAGAAATGCTCAGCGATCCTCGTCTGCCCTATTTCCCTCACAAGCACAGATCGTTGATATCTAAATATCTACGAGTGAATCTAATAAAACCTGTCAGAATACATCCTTGTCATGTTTCATTTCAAAATCAAAAGAAAGAAATAAGACATTATATTCTGCTTAAGCTTGCATATTTGAAGCCTAAATGCAGCTGCTAAAGTTCTGACCAGTTCTTGCTAAAGAAAATATGATCATATAACATCAATTGTATCATCCCTACACTGGTTACCTATTAAGTCCTATATCAATTACAAAGTATCACTACTGACCTATCCCTAAACGGTTTAGCATCTGTGTATTTAACCGATTTTCTATCGCCTTACAATCCGTCACGCTCTTTAAGGTCACAAAACTCTGGGCTTCTGGTAGTGCCTCAGATATCTAAGTCCACTAAAGGGAGAGAGTTTTCACATTTGGCACTAATCTCTGAAATAGCCTTCCTGATAATGATTGGGGCTCAGTCTCACTAAAAATATTTAGGAGATCTAGATTAATTTATTATTCTCCATTTACTTTCTGTTCCTTAAGATTACGCCAGCTCCAGTTTTGGATCCAGCGTCTTACGAGGACTTCAGATGACCCAACACCTGTGAAGAGATGATGCTGACACCTGCCAGGACTTCAGATGACTAAACACCCGTGAAGCGATGATGCTGACACCTGCCAGGACTTCAGATGACCCAACACTTGTGAAGAGATTACGCTGACCCCTGCCAGGACTTCAGATGACCCAACACTTGTGAAGAGATGATGCTGACACCTGCCAGGACTTCAGATGACCCAACACCCGTGAAGCGATGACACTGGCCCCTGCCAGGACTTCAGATGACCCAACATCTGTGAAGAGATGAAGCTGACCCCTGCCAAGACTTCAGATGACCCAACACTTGAGAAAAGAGATGAAGCTGACCCCTGCCAAGACTTCAGATGACCCAACATCTGTGAAGAGATGACGCTGACCCCTGCCAGGACTTTAGATGACCCAGCACCTGTGAAGAGATGATGCTGACCCCTGCCAGGACTTCAGATGACCCAACATCCGTGAAGAGATGACGCTGATCCCTGCCAGGACTTCAGATGACCCAACACCTGTGAAGAGATGACGCTGACCCCTGCCAGGTCTTCAGATGACCCAACACCTGTGAAGAGATGACGCTGACCCCTGCCAGGACTTCAGATGACCCAACACCTGTGAAGAGATGATGCTGACCCCTGCCAGGACTTCAGATGACCCAACACCTGTGAAGAGATGATGCTGACCCCTGCCAGGACTTCAGATGACCCAACATCTGTGAAGAGATGATGACCCCTGCCAGGACTTTAGATGACCCAACACCTGTGAAGAGATGACGCTGACCCCTGCCAGGACTTCAGATGACCCAACACCTGTGAAGAGATGACGCTGACCCCTGCCAGGACTTCAGATGACCCAACACCTGTGAAGAGATGACGCTGACCCCTGCCAGGGCTTCAGATGACCCAACACCTGTGAAGAGATGACGCTGACCCCTGCCAGGACTTCAGATGACCCAACACCTGTGAAGAGATGATGCTGACCCCTGCCAGGACTTCAGATGACCCAACACCTGTGAAGAGATGATGCTGACCCCTGCTAGGGCTTCAGATGATCCAACATCTGTGAAGAGATGATGACCCCTGCCAGGACTTTAGATGACACCAACTCTGAATCAACATGCACCAATGCCAAAGTTTCTATACATTGTAATCATTATGATCACAACATTTAATCATTGCTTTAACATGCCCATTGTTTTTGCTTAAACGAATACATGAAGTTGGCTAACGCATGATCTGTATTGCCTTTAAACTGTACATTACTCTACACAGTCACCTCTGATAACAGATTACTCTTAATTGTAACATAGAAACAAGCATTTCTTGTGAAGCTGTTTTGAAACGATATGTATGTAAAAAGTTATACAAACAAATGCAAATTAAATTGAATTTCACTACAACAAAATGAACAAATGATGAAAAGCAAACAAATAATTACACAATTATGAAAAATGTGACTTATTTTTCTAATAATATAATTATTATATATAACAATTTTGTGATCAAATCCTGCCATACATTTGTTGCCTTTAGCATTTTTCTCATGGAATACCATCTTTTCAACTGAAAATGTCACATTACAGATATATAAGGTTAGTTCAACCAAAAATGAAAATCGTGTACTTCCAATCCCATGAGACTTTCATTCATCTTTGTTCCTTTATGTTTTTTGGCACAGGAAATTCTTGAACTGAGATATTGTTTCTGGACCTGCCTTGATTCCTGTAGCAGTCACAATGAGGCCAAGAAACTTCAGAAATGTGTTTTCTTCCTATTAACAGTCAGATGGGCCTCTATCAATTTATCCAAAACAGCCTGGATGTCCTGGAAGTGCTGTTCCATTGATGGAGATTAGATAATTATATTGTCCAAATAGACAAACCAGTTCTATCCCTGTAGCTCTCCCAGGACTCTCTCCATCAACCACTGGGATGTCACTGGTGCATTTTTTAGGCCAAAAGCCATGACCTTGAAATGAAATAGCCCCTGACTGCATATGAAGGCAGCTTTATCTTGACTGTCCTCTTCCATTCGAACCTGCCAATATCTACTGTTGATGTCCAAGGTGGAAAAAACGACATTACCACTCAAGGACTCAAGAATTTCTTGAATGGTAGGAAGCGGATAGGCATCTGATTGAGAGACTGAATTTACCTGTCGGTAATCCACACAGAAATGGGATCCACCAGATTTCTTGGGAATCAATATCACGGGATAAGACCATGCTAAAGAGGAAGGCATGATGACATTAGCAGCTAACATCTAATCAATGAGCTGTTTGATAACCTTCTGTTTTGTAGGAGAAACACGATAAGGTTTTTGTTTTATAGGAACATCTTGGGTAACAAACTCAATATGTCAAAACATCTTTTTTACACAGACAACAGAGTTCTGCTTGACTTGTATCAGAAAACGTTCCTTTCCTCTTTCATCTAGGCAGGTGTTTTGGCACACTACATGCAGATGGTTTAGTTATTCCTTTGTTGTATGACGTGGAAGAGCAGAAAAGAGAGCAAGAGGTGAAGAATTGTGCCAGTCATGGAAGTGAGCATTTTTCAGAAAATTATATTTTTCATCAGTCTAAAAGCAGTAGACATTGTTCCGTATGTCCATTTGCAGCCCACTGAAGAAACGATAGTCTAAACCCAACACAACAGGAAAGGCAAGCATCTGTGGGGAAAGGACAACCACAGGTAGGGTGACTGTTAATGTTTGCACTGCAAGTTGCACTTCAACCCATCCTAATGGTTGCAGAGCTCCTCCATTTAACAGTGTATATTATATTGAGACTAGTAAGTCCTGAAAAGATAGCGCTGTTGTATGTGGCCTGCCGTATTTCGCTTGCTGTGCTGTCTAGTTTGTTCGTTTCTTTTTGCTCTACACTTCAGTTGACACAGTGTGCTTCACCAGTATTAACTTATGACCGACTATCTCTTTGAAACATGGAAGTCGTCTCAAACAAACTGTTTAATCAAGTTAGAACTGGTCCATATTACGCTCCCCCTCCCTTACTGCTGTCTATACCTGACTATCTACGCCATTGGCCGTGCTTCCTACTGGTGAAAAAACGCAGGAGACGTGGAAGACGAGGTGGCATAGTTGTGAAGTTAAAGCTCTTCTTGGCACTCCATCGTGAGTCTCAGTCTCCACTGGGGCTCCTTGCAATGGTTTGTGACAAGAACTGCTTCATCCGATGGCGCTCTCTGGAGCCAGTACACGCTGGGATTATACCCTTGATTCCGACTACGGCGGTTCCGCTTCCTGGCTTCTGTTCTCCTCGCTTCTTCTATGGAGGAGTGTGCACAGACCATCTTCGCACACTACCTAGGGCGAAGGAACCTGAGGTATCCACCGAGCACCGGCCACGGCTAAAAATGGCCTTGATTAACGCCAGATCTGTGGTAAATAAGACTTTCATCATTAATGATTTCTTCTCTTCTCTTCTCTGGATCTGGATTTTTTATTTATAACTGAAACGTGGCTTTCTGCTGGGGATTTAAGTCCTTTCTCTGAACATTTACCGTCAAACTGCATAATTTTTAATTCTCCCCGTTTGACTGGGCGAGGTGGAGGATTGGCCTCCAAGGACGTTTTCTCTTGCCGAACTATTGCATTGAATGAGTATAACAGCTTTGAACTACAGCTGTTTATGCTGGAACTTCACAAGCCACTTTTGCTTGCAGTAATATATCGCTCCCATATATACAACAAGGGGCCCTATCTTGCACCCAGCGCAATTGACTTTGTACACCGACGCATGTATCATTCCTATTTTGCACCCGCGCACAGTGGACTTTTCCCTCCACAGACGCACGTCGGTAAATTAGGAAATGAACTTGCGCTCGCGGGGGCGGTTCAGCGCAAAGAGGAGTGTGTTCCGGCGCAAAACTGCCCTGGTGCTATTTTCCAGTTTTAGAAAGCAATTGCGCCACTGACCAAGAAAAAAACAGTCTAAAGACAATGGCGCGTTGCGCGTTAGTGATATGGTATTTTAAGGGCGCGTGCTTGGCCATAATGTAGTGTGTTAATGTGCATCCACTTTGATTCTCTGATATAAACAGATGCAGCAGTTTTCATTTTTGCAAATCATACATTATTACAAGGAAAAATATTAACACACGAGGGAAATCATTGTTGTGTCCATGAAGATGTGGAAAAAGATCTATCTAGATTTTTTTTTTTAATCATCTAGATTAGGCTACACATTTACCCACATTATACGCCTGTTTAACCGAAGCTGATTTGGGTGGGTTTCTCCCATCATCCCCAATGTCACTTCTCTGTGTTTTACGGTCCTGACGAGAACATCGGTCTCTTTGGCTGTGAACTGCTACTGGCGTGCGCTGGCAAACCCGCCGTTATAATAGCGATCCGCCATGGAACAAGCGCGCCGGCTCTTAAAGGGAATGTGAGAGGACGCTCTGGTTGGTTTATTTCACGTTACGCCCAAACCACACCTATGAATAATGAAGCTACTTCAGACCAACCCCTTTTAGATTTGCGGCAGGCGCAATAGTCATTTATCCCGCCGGGAAAATAGCAACAGCGCCGGGATCCGCCCACAAAGTTACTTGCGCTTTGCGCTTTGACACTTGCGTTTCAGATCGTTAAAATAGGGCCCAAGGAGTTTTTAACTGATCTTTCAGACTTCATTCCGAAATATGACAAACTTTTAAAATTAGGAAATTTTAATGTTCATATTTGTTGTGCTAATGACCTGCTAGCTAAGGAATTTTCTAATTTATTAAATGCCTTTGATTTTGCTCTTCAAGTCAATGCTTCCACTCATCATCATGGACATACACTTGACTTAGTGTTTTTCCCTGTTTTTCTCATGGTTTTTCCCTCTGTAATCTTGAGGTGTGTGAAAATGTTTTTCTGATCATAAGTTTTTTATTCCTTTTGCATTTGATGCACCTAAATCTATTAATTACGCTCGCCGTTCTCAGCTTATTTCGAATACTATCAGAAATGCCTTAGCTTTCCATGATGTTACTCTACTCTACCAATGGAAGACTGTCTTGGTAATATGAGTGCTGAAGAGCCTCTGTCTACGTTTAATTCTATATGTGAAAATGTCTTAGACATGGTTGCACCACTCATAGCACAACATTTTAAAACCAAGAACTGAACCCTGGTGAGATAATACAATACGCTCTCTTATGGTGCGTTCACACCGGACGCGGTCAATAGTGCGTCAGACGCAAATGATTTCAATGTTAAGACAATGCAAAGACGCGTTACACGCGTAAAAAATTCCTGCGGCGCGAATGAGGCGTAGAGTGCGGCACGGTAGACGCGAATACGCACGCGCGAATGTTTGTTTCACAGATGTGAAGACTCTGCACAACGCATTTCCGTTCAGAGCCAGCATAACGTGACTGATACCGGCAGAAACGGACATGGAGAGAGGCGTAATGCCTGTCACTGCCACGGAAAATTTGAAAGGCTGCACGGTACTTCATAATTCAGGATCATACTTCTGCCGAGCCACAGGAGAAGGAATCCTCGTTGGCAAAATTTTATTTAAAAGGAAACGTGACCGGCGAATTCAAAAACCTAGGGTAAATATTGGGATAGGTTTTCCCAGGTGTAAAGAGCTAATGAAGGAGAAAGACTTTGAAAGGGACGCTGAAGTTGCCTGCTTTCTTCTCGACAGGTAAGTCAATGTTAAGGTCTAAATTACAAGCTTTTTTTCATTGCTTGGTTGTGTAATTCATTATATAGGCAGCATAACAGTAGAACATGTATAGTTAAACTCGATGAAGGGCTATTGGAAGACATGTTCATAGCTTCTTGGCACATAATGGCTCCCGTAGTTGCAAAACGCATTTGAAAAAGCGAGGCGCTAGAGAGCACTATTCGTTTGAATGCAAAATACAATTTCACTGCTAGATGGGAGCAATTCCTACATGATGTACCTTTGAGTAGAAAATAAACCCAATTTCAACACCACAGGACTCAGATATGGAATTGCATTCAAATCTGTATATTCAAAAGTCAACACATTCAAGTGTCCCAAAATTGACTTTTGGTAAGAGAGGAAAGAAGAAATAAAAACAAAAATCTGTTCAAAATTGTCCAGCCACAAAATAGGTTACAGAAAAGAAACAAAATTAATAAATAAACCCCCTTCTCAAAAACAGTCAACAGTCCAGTCAAACAGTCATCCACAGCAATCTAGATTGTACTGACGTGTTTAATAGTCTGGTACATTTTCCGGGATTTTATATATAAACATACGTTTATAGGAGGCTCCCACTCCGTCAATCCAGTTCATGTTTTGGAACGGCACACTCGCATTACAGTTTTCCCTGCAGCGTCTCAACGACAGTCAGCTAGTCACATAATGACAAGGATACTTTCCTTTGCGTAATCCAGAAAGTGCGATCACAGTAGAACGCTGACGATAACCACTCTTGCCGCGGATAAAACAATAAATCGCCGCAAGAGTCTTCTAGAGGAGCTCCGCGAGGTACTCAATGCCTGTCAGCCGCATTTCTGTCCCTCCATTGAAAGCCTATCCACTCAAAACTCTGATGTCTTCCGAAGGGAGACAAACACTTTATAGGATGAACAGATTTAATTTAGGCTTTTATTCAAATATAAACACTGATCAGCAAATGTACATGGAGATCTAAAACATGTTAAATGGAAGCTCAAGCTTGAAATCCAGCGAGTTTTAATTCTCTCGCGCAACGCAACACATTTGAGCTTCTGTTTATGTTCGCTGATCAATGTTTATATGTGAATAAAAGTCATATTTGGGTGAACTATCCCTTTAAATTGAGTTGCAGATGCTTTCATGTTGTCATTAGGTGTGTGTTACCTGTTCAGGCTTGAGGCCAGGTGGCACCCAGGCGTACTCCTCCAGCGCACAGCCAGAGTCATCATCAGAGGTCGAGTTCCTCTGGAAGTCAAACATGATCTTAGAGACTGTCCTCTCCATATCCAGAGCCATATCACCACTTCATTCCATTAATCACTGCAGAAAGACACAGACAGCCAGGAGTGAGAAATGTAGATCTAAGCGTGTTTTACACACTTACAGATCAATGCTGAAATAACTTAAACTTGCGTGCATTTCACTTTTATTTTGAAAACACACACACCCATATATTGGGCTTCCATGTTTTAGACATAATGGTTTTTATACTGTACAAACTGTATATTCTCACCCCTTACACTAACCGACCCATCACACAAAACTTTCTGCATTAATACATTTTCAAAAAATAATTTTGTTTGATTTATATGCTGCGGTCCTCATGGGGACCAAAACAAAGGACAAAAAGGCCAGGTATTACTATCTACTATTACTATTAAGCAGTTGACCAAATGCTCAATCAACGTGAGGACACTGACAGAGGACTGAAATAAACTAATTCATTGAAATTGACAGCATAGAAATGTAGCCTTCCAACTCATTTACTGATGCTTAGGAATGCAATGCAATAAGGGACCTCATCAAACATATACTCTTTGAACACTTTTCGCCCCCATTTGTCATGAGCTGAACTCAAAGATCTAAGACTTGTTCTATGCCTATTTCTCTCAACTGTTGTTCACAAATCTGTCTAAATCTGTGTTAGTGAGCACTTCTCCTTTGCTGAGATAATCCTCCACCTCACAGGTGTGCAGATCAAGATGCTGATTAGACAGCAGGATTATTGCACAGGTGTGCGTTAGGCTGTCCACTATAAAGGCCACTCTAACATGTGCAGTTTTACTGTATTGGGGGGGGGGGGGGGGTCCGAAAACCAGTCAGTATCTGGTGTGACGAAACCAGTCAGTATCTGGTGTGACCATCATTTGCCTCACGCAATGCAACACATCTCCTTCGCAGGTGTTCTCTTCACGGATGAATCCCGGTTTTCCCGGCAGATTCCAGACAGCGTGTGTGGCGTCGTGTGGGTGAGCGGTTTGCTGATGGCAACGTTGTGAATCGAGTGGCCCATGGTGGCCGTAGGGTTACAAAATTCCACAGGCCACAATCAACAACCTGATCAACTCTATGCGAAGGAGATGTGTTGCACTGCGTGAGGCAAATGGTGGTCACATGTTAGAGTGGCCTTTATAGTGGACAGCCTAAGGCACACCTGTGCAATAATCCTGCTGTAATCAGCATCTTGATCTGCACACCTGTGAGGTGGAGGATTATCTCAGCAAAGGAGAAGTGCTCACTAACACAGATTTAGACAGATTTGTGAACAATATTTGAGAGAAATGGGCCTGTTGTGTACTTAGAAAAAGTATTAGATCTTTGAGTTCAGCTGGGCCAGAACAAAATTAGGGTTAGGGTTAGGGTTAGGGGGCCAAAAAAAAAAAAGAAAAAAAAAAAGAAAAAAATGTGGGCCAAAACAAAATTGTTGCGTTTATAATTTTGTTCAGTATAGTTGAAACACTACATTTAGACAGGAAAAATTATAATTTACATTTCAGTAACCACAAATATTAACCAAAATATTTAATATGACAATCAACCAGACTATATTAGGCATTTCAATAAATAACATTCTTAAGTGCTAGATCAAATAGAAGTAGCTATTCTAAGTAAACAACTGAGTATTTTCATATTCAACATCATGTGATGATAATTTAATTAATTTCCAGATCCACATAATACCAACATTTTTGTTGTATGGATATTCTATTATCTCAAAAACTACACGGTACTTGGAAATACTTATATATATATATATATATATATGGAGCAATGTAGAAGACAAAGCCATCTGAATTCATCAAAATGTCTTTAAACACACATCTGAGTGCCTGTGTGATGAACTGTGCTGAGATAGTCAAAAAATGCTGATGCCATTATCAACATATCTGCAGCAACATTTCAGCCACGCATGATACACTCAAACCATTTTAGCACAGAGTATTACGATCATCACCAGTACTTTCTGTTCTCTTTGCAATGGGATTGATTGATTTTGGTTTGTGAACCTCTACACCTGAATGCTTTATCTCACATTATAAATTATACAATCTTATACCACGCAAGACGTCAATGTGACATCACAAACTTGCGCACCACATGAACATTAATTTGGTCTTTAGAATTAGCAGGAAAAACAAGGATAGAAAGAAAGAAAGAAAATGAAAAAGAAAAGAAAACCACACGGCTATAATGATTTCCAGAAGCATGCTATTAGATCAAATCCATGAAATAGTAGAGACTGTACGTTTCAATAGATATTGGAAGCCTGTCTTATGAGATCGCTGTAAAGATCGCTAGATCCTGTTTAACAATCCTGATGAAGCCATACAGACCTGCATCTTCATATCAGCGTCCAGAAGATAACCTGAGGGCTGAGCGAACCAGAAATAGAGGAGAAAAGAGAAGCGCAGTGCTGAAGCAAAGCGAAAATAAATGCTTTTCTCTTTATGTGTCATGCCTCATCCTTCGCTCTCCCTGCCTGTGGATGTGACTGTTTCTGTGTGGGTGTGTGTGAGAAAGAAAGAAAAAAGGGAGGGCGGGAGAAAGAGAGAGACAGCGAAAGAGAGAATTTATTTCTGAAAGGCAACATGAGAGCAAGCTCTCAAATACAGGACTGATGTTGACCTTCACATCTCTTTAGACTCTTAGCATCACAACACTGCTTATTTTACACGTGTTCTTGCACACAATTATTTACCAAACAAGAACTCACAAACATGGCTGAGGCCCAAACCCCACGAGGTACGAACATGAGGCACACAGAACAAGTCACATGCTTTTACATTTGAAGCAATCGATTGCATCACTGTGTCAAAGTTCCAAGATTACATCACAATAAAACATGTGCGGAGACTGGCGTGTAAAACATGCTAAACAAAGTCCACAGTTGTCATTTTCTATAAACATCCTCTTCTGAGCATTAGCCAATGAGACATATTTTTGGTTGGAAGTCAAGAAGATAATGTAGGAATATGCTATGAAACCGTACAGGACTGCACAGCTGCTGTTGTGTCTCGTAGGTTATGTGTCGCAGAGTTCTACAAACAACACAAAGTCGCCTACTCACAATTACTGCGCATTTATTGATTTCATGACACAAATCACTTTCCTGTTTATCTCAATCCTTTCTGACCCGAGTAAGAAATTGTACATAGGCTTTCAGTGACGATGATGAAGATGAGCAAATATTTCAAACCCACACACTCGGCGTCAGTCGGTGTCGGCGAGTGGGCTCGGGATAACGCCGCTGTAATTACTGCGCCCGCTGATCATTACACGTCACTGTGTGTTCACGACAACGAGATACTTTACATGTTTATGATGTTCATATTTAGCAGTATGTCTCCATTTGATTTAGACCAGTATGAGGAAACGATGTGCAGTCATGATAATGATCATCTGGGGAATATGCTGCTTTACAGTCGTAAAGGTATGAGATAAATCACTAAAAGCATAAAACTGCACAAGAATGGAATGACATCAAGCGCGTCAGAACTTATAATAGAAAGCACACTCATCTCCTGTTTTCTGCATGCCCTCTAGGTGTTGGATTTTCATATAGCCAACATTAAAACAGATGAAAGACAGCCATAGACATGCACTGAAGGAGGAGCTTAACCATATCTATAAGACCCTTAAAAACAAGGATTCTGTACAGAAAATGTTGCTTCAGCATCTTTCCCATACTGGATTCTGAAGCACATCTTTCCAGTCTCAGGAACACACGAAGATGTGTGAGGCTTTGGAGTGCTCTCGGTGACCGTGAACACATTAATCATTCAAACTCACAGCAGGATTCTGGCTTTGTCTCTCCCAGTGAACAGCGCTCGTGCTCTGGTCGCCATGGAGCTCTGCAGTGACACGTCTCCGTGGAAACCTTGTGCTGATCCGAGAGCCAGAAAGCAGATTTATCAGTGAGGACGTGTAAACCCATTCCCCTACACACACCACCGCTTCTCACTTCAGCCCATCAAAAATGTAATCTATTCAGGCTTTTGCTGTTCAGGTTTGGTTTTGTAATTATTAATCTTGTTAGATTATTTGTATTTACATCATACAACAGAAGTGACACCATTGTGCAATATTACAAAAATGTCAATTGTTTCAGAATTGTATCACATCTCAACAACTGCATTATTTTGGAGTTGGCAAGTAGAATATTTCCTCTTATGGACAACAAAAAACAAATACTTTTGAAAAATATTAGTCCTGTGTATGTGTCAGCCAATGGTTGACGCCGGGATGGAAAAAGGCTGGATTTTGTGCATCAGTTTAGATTTAATGGGCCGCTGAAACCCTGACCTCCTCGTGGTATCGGCTGGTAAAGACTTTAATGGCTAGCGGTGGCGGTCCCCCACGACACGGCAAACAACATTATATCACTGAATAAGAGACAAACATTTCCAATAGTCTTTGATGAGGACTAGCAGTCGTACAGTCACACAGAGACAGTGAAGCGAGGGCATCCTCTCTCCGTTATAGTCCTGACTCCCAGTAAGTTATCTTTCTAGGCCAGTGATGGTATTTCAACCAGCATTCTTAGACTTGTTCATCATCACATTTATCCTTGAGTGGACGCTCTCCTGTCACGTACCAACACTCGTTACCATTCCAATACAACTCCATATTTAAATAAGGTGTGTGTGTGCTCTTCTACTGCCATATGATGGTCACACACATCTTAAAGATAACATTTCTTCCACAATTCACCCTTTTTATCATTAAGGCGAGACACTACAGGTGAATAGGGTAAAAGACGTAACTTACAGATATCACCATGAAACTTTATCAGTTGGTTGTTCATATGAATAGGAGAGAAAAATCTATTGCAAGGTTTCTGTAATTTTATTTTTTAAATATGCAAATCAGGCTATATCTAATTAAATATGCACACATTTGCATATATTTTGAAGTGACTAATCTGACCATTGAAAAAAATAAGGTTCAAAATTATTTTTGCATTTTGTTAATATATTCAAAGAAAAGACATTACCAGAGGGGATTGTGAATATCTCCTTTTGTTACCCTGTAAATCTGAAAATACTGCCAATAGCCTTAAAAAAAAATATTTCCGCCCTATTTATAGACATAAAATGTCATATAAATCAGGCCAAGAATGATAGATCAACAAATCCCTCTAGACAAACCTTCACAATATAGTTAGGAATACGACTGTTAAGTTTGGTGTGTGTAGAAGTGCTACAGAAGTGGAAAATCGTCAATAGGAGTGTGAGAAAAAACTCATTTCGAGAAAACGGCCTTTAAAGATTTTTATGGCAAAATTCCACTAATTTCTATTGAAAGCCATAAATTACAGACACAATATGCTTAAGGTCCAAGTAAAATCCAAGTGTCACACTGTTTAACATCCAAAACTTATTATTGCTTCATCCATCACTGATCATAACATCCAACACAACACATCAACACATCAACAGTCCATCACACCGGTGGAGTGACAAAAACTAAACATACCACACCCATAGCCGTCACCGCAACATCACGTGCCGCTTCTGAAGACGACTGCAGAGTCAGCAGAAACTGTCAGGGTATGACAACAAACTTTAAGCCTGTCGTATAAGAAAGAATCACTTATAAATACAAACAGTATGAAATGTTAGAGCGCGTCACGTGACAATTCTGAACGAATCACATTGTCAGAAATTGGCATCAGCCAATGAGATTGTGCATTTCGAGTTAAATCGCGCATTTTACTTTCATGATTGGTTGCTGATAAACAGGACATTACCATATTTGGATCCGACAGCATTGCAAAGGAGAGAGAGAGCTTTCCAGCGGTGTGTGTGATGACAGGGCGCAGACAGCGATCGCGGATCAGCTTATCAAATTTTGTCTAATATCAGATTTAGAACGCTAACTTTTGTTGAATTTAGGCGAAATCTACACACGCAAATAAACAAAGTGTAGTAAAATAAAGACCTAAATGTGTATTTTGGACTTTTTTCAGCACAAGTCTGAAAGAAGACATGTTATTGAAGACAAATAGCCCACAATCTCATAATTGACCAGTGGGAAAAAAAAAAATGTTTTTGCCTGCCGTGTCTCGCCTTAATTGATAATTATATAGTAATACAGCAAATTTAAGTCATTTCATCACATTTATACTCTTCATGCCAGTTTTTCATAAAATGATCACTCAGAATCATTGCATCTATGGAACTGTCTCCAAAGTCGGCTCATCGAACTAGGGCATCCCCCGATGGCGATGTGTGCCGCTCTTTCCTCAGCGTTGACAGAAATATGCTCAAGGACAGAGAAGGCTAAAGAAGTGCGACTCCTGAGTACGCGCACTGCCATGGAGGACACTGCCACGGACCGATGGTGGATGTCGCTGTTGCGAGCAGGACCATGCCGAGGGCCGTGACAGAGTGGCGGTGGTCTGATTGCTGATGAGCGACTCCTGCGCGCTGCACTGGTCTCATATCTCTCACGGAGGAGCGGAAGCAGAAGAGGAGGAGCGACGATCGTGAAGGATGAGAGAGGACCAGGCCTGGACTATTTTATTTGCTGCAGTCGACCATGAGGTGCTGATGTCTTTACTTTCGTTTTTCTATTTGTTTATATATTTTATTAAAAATATTTGAATGTTTGCTGGTTTCCACCTCCTTCTTCCCGTAATGACATACTGCGTTACAGTCGCATACTAGAATGTGTGGAAACCCACAACCCACATTGTACGTTTCCCGTACAATGACATAACTCACTGCTTTACTACCATAGTACGATGTGACTAGCTAGTCACATTTTGCTCAAGATACGGATTTATTTATTTATTTATTTATTTAGTCCACATGGCATGCAAACTAGAAACTCTGCTTCTAACCACAGGTCGAGATCTGTCGTTCCAAACACACAACTTTGCAATGCTGTTTGTGAATGTTCATTGGAACTATGTTTTCGGGAAACACTGACTCGTTGAACTGCTGATAACGACGGAATTTGTGACCATAGTTGGCTAACGATGCTTTTGGGAAACACACCCCTGGCGTTCATGACCTCAAGGCTAGATTATTGTAATGCTCTACTGGGTGGTTGCCCTGCACGCTTAACCCCCTGGGGTCGGCAATCACGCCGGCGTGATTTGCACGTTTTTTTTCACATAGCAGCTGAATAAACTTAAAATTCTCCGTCATATATGGTCATACAGACTTAATAAAAATTAAAAAAGAATCTGTGAGATGTCTACTTTTGTATGTGTCCACTTACAATCAAAACAAAACGTTGTGCTTTTGTAAAATAAAGAAATTAAACAGGGTGTGCTTTCTGCCTCTCCGTCTCGTGAACTTTTTTTTTCTTGAGCACCTCTCTAAACATTTAAAAAACTCAGCGAATACTTGTCACACATTTGTGAGCTCTATATATTTATAATCATTTAAGTGTGTAGTTTTAAATTATCTGATTCAAAACGAAAACAAATATTCTCTGTTTAAGTAATTTGTATAAAACCAACAAGATATTCAGTTTCTCTAACTCTTCCTCATTAGTTTTAATGTGACCACACCCACACGCGCAAAACATATAGAGATGCAAATCGTCCATGTGTCGCGCGAACGCCCCCATTACCTCAACAACAAAGCGGCAAACTTTATCAGTCCTCTGCTCTCGTCGAGTTTGGAAGACACGCTGTGAGATTATTGGGTTTACATCTGAAGAAGAAGATCGCGATTTGAAGACAAGAACGATTTTAAGGTAAGAAATAATTCTGAATTATATTAGTTAGTGTTATTGTTGCATAAACTTCATATTGCCATTGAACTGTTGCACGATGCTTCAGTGAATGTTCCCTGCACGCGCTGTGTGTTTGAGTCATTCGCGCGACGTGCGTTTGAAAAGCAAAACGCACCATGATTTTACTCCAATCTCATTTCATAACGTCATATCGATTGTAAACATTTGAAGTAACATAATATGATAATCAATATGTTTTTCTCTAGTGTAGTGTTACTGAAGTGTTCCTTTTTAACTATGCCTGCTATACTATTGTTCTTATTATTTGATTCAGCCCTGCAGGTATATGCCTACAAGGCACAACAAATGTATATATATGTGTATATATATGTGTATATATATATATATGTATATATATATATATATATATATATATATATATATATACATATATATATATGTGTGTGTGTGTGTGTGTGTGTGTGTGTGTATTTTGTAAATTTTAAAAAGTAATTTTCACCAGAAATCTAAAATGTATTCCCACAATCATGCAGCCCTGGTTTCTTCTTGATATCAGCATGTTCACAGCTTTTTTATATATATATATTTATTTTAGGTAGCTACCCGTCCTGCTGACTTCAACATGAGCACGAGGAGGTAAAGTGAAAAATCAAACACCTTGGAAATGACAGGTAGGCTATGCACTATGTTTCAGGAAAGGAAAGTTGTGTGACTGGTTAAGTCTCTGTCTTTAGTTCAGTGTGTTAAATAATGTGCTTTTTTGCCATTTGTTGTGTATCTTTGGATTATGTTGTGTTGTAAATAAATTCAAACAATCAAAAAGCCGTTCTTTTTTAAATCTCCTCATTCTTTGTGCAAGGTTATGTAATGATAGTGCCTGAGAGCTCCTAATAGGGCCATTATGGGAGGCTCTTTGTCTCTCTCAGGTGTGAAACACTCAATATTCATGGTGGTTTACGCCTCCTCGCATAAAGCTTTCTTACACAAAACATGTCATACAAATTTTAAATCAATATATTGTCTTATCTGAATGAGTATTCAGGATGATTTTCACATAGTTTTGGAGCAAATATTCTAGGCTACGTGATACAATTTTCAAAAGCCTTGCGAATAAATAATTAGTTTGTGTTTCATGACATTATTTCAGTGACTTTTTTTTTGGTCATTTTCACAAACCACGCATAAATGTTATTATCTCAAAACTACAAACTTTTACATACATGCTGCTGACATATTATTGTAGCAGAGTTTGTGCTGAATGCAGTGTAATAAGACCTTAGCCATGAAAATGTCACAAGTAACAGAAATAAGCACAAATGTTAGAGCATGTCAGAACACCTCCAGGACCCAGAAAACACCTCAGACCCCAGGGGGTTAATAAACAAACTACAGCGAGTTCAAAACGCAGCAGCTCGAGTTCTTACCAGAACCAGGAAGTATGACCATATTAGCCCCGTTCTGTCAACACTGCATTGGCTGCCTATTAAACATCGTATACATTTTAAAATATTGCTGATCACTTACAAAGCACTAAATGGTTTATCTCCGCAGTACTTGAGCGAGCTCTTAACGCATTATAGTCCTTCACGTCTACTGCCATCTCACAACTCCGGCCAGTTAATAATACCTAGAATATCAGAATCGACTGCTGGCGGTAGATCCTTTTCCTATTTAGCACCAAAACTCTGGAACAGTCTTCCTAACATTGTCCGGGAAGCAGACACACTCTGTCAGTTCAAATCTAGACTAAAGACACATCTCTTCGGCCTAGCATTCACATAACACATTATAGACTTCTATAACTCAATGTTAGGCTACATAGTTTAGAACAGCCGGGACCGGGAACACTTCCCGTAAATCCTGATGTACTCGTTACATCATAAGAAGAATGGCATCTACGCTAATTTTAGTGTCTTTGTTTATCCCAAGGTTTTCCCGCAGCCTGCCGGATCCAGGCCGTATCCAGATCTGACGAAGGACCTTCGCCTGGACCCGATGACAACTAGCCTCTCCCGATGGAGGATCCCTTTACCACTCTACAGATAAAGCATTGTGGGGAAATTTCGGTTTCGCGTATCTACCCCGAAGTGATCAAATTCTGTCTAAAATGTTTAAGGCCAGACAAGTAGTTTGTTAAGGCTTGGTTTGTAGGGAATTACAAACCTGCGCACATATTAAAACGCACATAACTATAGAATGAATTCTTAATGCGCACGTGAGCGCCATCAGCATTTCTCACAGGTTCAGTTTAAAGTCTGTGTAGAGAGAACGGTGTCGTCTTAGTGGCCCCTAATTTAATAACTAATGATCGTTGCCAAAACAATCTTTGTTACCTTAAATTATCTGTTTATCAGCCGTTTTGAAACAATCTACATTGTTAAAAGCGCTATATAAATTAAGTTGACTTGACTTGACCAACACGTATTTCAAGAAAAGATCTACACCAGTGGTGACCATGCGGCTCAGATCGGCTACTGGTGGTACGGGACGAGACCTGAAGCTGGAGACCAACACTAAAGTGATTCCGTATGACAGCATTGCACCACATCACCGTCTCCTGGAGCTGGACGTACATATGGACCCGCTACGTCATACGAGGGAGCCAACGACAGGGCCCAAGCGAATTAAAGTGGTATAAAATCAAGGAGGCCAGGGATGAGATCCTCTGTGATCGTGGAGTGGTTTTCCTTGCCGACCTCTTCTACCGCATTGTGGCCGAGAACAAGCCCCCCGTTTGAACAACCGTCGAGTGTCACCTTCGAAGCATTGTCAGTGTCACGTCCAACCAGTGCATTTTCGGTAAGACTGTCGTGCACCCAGATGCTCTTTATGAAGCCGAATGTTGGCCCATGACCAAGAAATATGAGTTAGCCCTCCATGCAGTGGAAATGAAGATGCTCCGATGGATACTTGGGCTAACCCTCCACGACCATGTAATAAATGAGGATATCAGGTGAAGACTTTGAGTTGCCCCAATCACGACGAAGTTGAGAGAAGCCCGTTTCAGGTGGTACGGCCACTCTATGCATAGGGTTCGGCACCGAAACCCCCTATGTGACCGGTATGTACCGGAGCAAATCAGAATGCAGATTTTGGTGACTCAATTCAGTGCCACTTAAATGCCTAAGATGTCGAGGTGGCGGCAAGGGACCGTCTTTGCGTGCGTGCGTGTGTGTGTGTGTAGCGCTGGTGAGCGCACTGGTGCTGCTGTACTGTTGCTGCCGTCACATCATCCTGGTGGTGGTTGTGGAGAGATTCCTGGATATGGTTGTAAAGCTGACTGCCCAAAAGCACTTCTTTTATGTGGTATTACACAATCCCCTCTAGTAATGGTTAGTAGATGAGTTAGGATTTTGTCTAATAAACTCATTAAGTGGAGGTGGGGCCATACCATGCAAAATGTTATACACAAGTAAAATATCTCCAAATGTAATCACATTTCCCCAGTTAAAAAAAAAGTATATTTAGTTAAATTTTTACAATGATGACATCAATTAGACCTTTCATCCAATATTTTCAAAGCCTGCTTATAGAATCTTTCTATTGAATGTAATGTAGTCCCACCTGTCTGCGTCCAGCTGGTAAGGCAGTAACTCATATGTGAAAAGATCATGGCATTAATGTATAAGTTAAATTATTTGTAATATGTCTCAAACTTACCATATTCAATTTAATTTTATTCACACATTTTTTTTTACTTGTTTTTTAAATGTAAGTTGTGGATCTATTATTATGCCTAAATATTTATACTCATGGACTACTGATAATTTTCTTCCTGCTGCTATATCACATTTGGATCTTGATCTCTATTTGCAGAGTTTGATAAAAAAAACATGCATATAGTTATACTAACATTAAGATGTAAACATGAATGTATTAACCAATTAGCTACATTGACCATTGCAGCTGATAATTGCACATATAACCGTATCTGCAACCGTAACCTTAGATACACAAACGTCCGGCAGGTCATTAATATGCAACCTGAACAACAACGGCCCCAATATAGAACCTTGGAGAACACAAAGTCAAGTCACCTTCATTTATATTGCGCTTTTAACAATACAGATTGTTTCAAAGCAGCTTTACAGTGATAATAGGAAATTAAAGTAACAGAGATTGTTTTGGCTTTACAGCAGCTCTAGAAAAAAGTTATTGTCCAGCTAAAGTTAGTTTTGATTTATTCACTTCCATTGCAAATGTCATTAATTATTAACTTACACGACACCGTTCTAATAGAAAACCCTTAACAATAATTAAGTGATTATCCACACAATAACAGTGCCTGGTGGCTCGAGACAGAATTAGTAACAAACAGAATTAGTAACTTTGTGAAGTATAATTGCCTACTCGGACACACTGTTTTCTATCAGCAAATATGACCTTATCCATTTGATTACCTCTGGTGAGAAATTATCATTTTATAACTTCATTAAAATAGCATGATTTACTGTATCAAATGCTCTCTTTAAATCTAGATAGACAATTCCCACGACACCTCCTTTATCCAATTTAGATTTTATTTTTTCTAAAAGAAAATAATTTGCAGTTTCTTGTAGAATGATACTTTCGAAACCCAAATTGCATCGGATGCAATGAGAATGGAGTACCATTCAAATGTGATTTACTGGTCAGAAAATTAATTTCTCTGTAATTTGTAATTGAAAAAAAAAAGAATAATCTCTGTAACTAATTGGTCTATAATTGCTAATAGCCGTGTGATCACCTGATTTGAACACTGGTGTAATTATTGCAGTTTTCAAGCCTAGTTGAGAATAGTCTGAAGGATAGCTTCTTAGAGAAGGAGGAGCATGGATGGAGTTTGGGAGGATCACCCTGCTGCTGGGAAAGGGCCGCTCCAACCCCTGTTGAGGACGCATTGACCTCGACAACACAAGGCAGATCAGGGTTAGGATGGACCAAGACTAGAGCGGTCAGGAAGGCTTCTTTGAGACGTTGAAAGGCTAAGATGGCTCCGGGAGACAAGGACAGAGACTTGGGCCGGCCCTTTAGAGATGAGGTCAGAGGAGCACTGATGAGACTGTAGTTATTAATGAATCTTCTATAAAAGTTGGCGAACCCGAGGAATTGCTGAAGATCCTTACAGTTGAGGGCAGGGGCCAGTTCCGGATAGTTTCCACCTTCCTCTGGTCCATCTGGACTCCATGTTGGTCTATGATGTAGCCCAGGAATTGCACAGTGGTGGTGTAAAACTCACACTTCTCCAATTTCAAGTACAACTTATGAGCTCTCAGTTTCTCCAGAACTAGAGTGACGTGGCGCTTATGCTCTGAGAGAGAAGAGGAGTAGATGAGAATGTCGTCTATATAATCCACTATGAATCTGTTGAGATACTCCCGGAAGACTTTATTCATGTAACCCTGGAAGACTGCTGGAGCATTGGATAATCCGAAGGGCATGACCCTATACTCATAGTGGCCAGAGGGTCTTCCACTCATCACCCCGACAAATACGAATAAAGTTATACGCACTGCATAGATCCAAATGGGAAAATATGCGGTCCCCACGCAGCTGTTCCAGAGCTGCTGGGACCAGAGGAAGGGGATAACTAAACTTCACCGTTTGAGAGTTGAGATGTCGTTAGTCTAAGCACGGCCTCAAGCCTCCGTCCTTCCTAGCCACGAAAAAGAAGCGGCAGGGGATGTAGATGGACCAATGAACTGCTGCTGAAGAGCTTCCTCCACATACTCCTCCATGACCTTCTGCTCCGGGATGGACAGAGGGTAAACACGGCCTTTAGGTAGAGTGGCTCCAGGTAGCAGGTAGATGGCGCAGTCCCATGGCTACATCATGTGTTGTGGTCGTGTCTAGGTGCAGGTCCTCCATCTGATCTGGATACGGCCCGGATCCGGCTGACTACATCATGTGTTGTGGCCGTGTCCAGGCGCAGGTCCTCCATCTGATCTGGATACGGCCCGGATCCGGCTGACTACATCATGTGTTGTGGTCGTGTCTAGGCACAGGTCCTCCATCTGATCTGGATACGGCCCGGATCCGGCTGACTACATCATGTGTTGTGGTCGTGTCTAGGCGCAGGTCCTCCATCTGATCTGGATGCGGCCCGGATCCGGCTGACTACATCATGTGTTGTAGTCGTGTCTATGGGGCAGGTCCTCCATCTGATCTGGATACGGCCCGGATCCGGCTGACTACATCATGTGTTGTGGTCGTGTCTAGGCGCAGGTCCTCCGTCTGATCTGGATACGGCCCGGATCCGGCTGACTACATCATGAGTTGTGGTCGTGTCTAGGCGCAGGTCCTCCATCTGATCTGGATACGGCCCGGATCCGGCTGACTACATCATGTGTTGTGGTCGTGTCTAGGCGCAGGTCCTCCATCTGATCTGGATACGGCCCGGATCCGGCTGACTACATCATGTGTTGTGGTCGTGTCTAGGCGCAGGTCCACCATCTGATCTGGATACGGCCCGGATCCGGCTGACTACATCATGTGTTGTGGTCGTGTCTAGGCACAGGTCCTCCATCTGATCTGGATACGGCCCGGATCCGGCTGACTACATCATGTGTTGTGGTCGTGTCTAGGCGCAGGTCCTCCATCTGATCTGGATACGGCCCGGATCCGGCTGACTACATCATGTGTTGTGGTCGTGTCTAGGCGCAGGTCCTCCATCTGATCTGGATACGGCCCGGATCCGGCTGACTACATCATGTGTTGTGGCCGTGTCCAGGCGCAGGTCCTCCATCTGATCTGGATACGGCCCGGATCCGGCTGACTACATCATGTGTTGTGGTCGTGTCTAAGCGCAGGTCCTCCATCTGATCTGGATACGGCCCGGATCCGGCTGACTACATCATGTGTTGTGGTCGTGTCTAGGCACAGGTCCTCCATCTGATCTGGATACGGCCCGGATACGGCCCGGATCCGGCTGACTACATCATGTGCTGTGGTCGTGTCTAGGTGCAGGTCCTCCATCTGATCTGGATATGGCCCTGATCCGGCTGACTACATCATGTGTTGTGGTCGTGTCTAGGCGCAGGTCCTCCATCTGATCTGGATACGGCCCGGATCCGGCTGACTACATCATGTGTTGTGGTCGTGTCTAGGCATTTTGATATGATGCAAATTGTCCAACAGGCAAAGATATGCCAGTATATCCACAGTATGAAGAGAACACTAACGTTAGATGATTTGAACAGGTGATGATCATGCTCTCTGTGCATTGAGCTTGGTTAATTATATTAGCGTTACCCGTTATTTGAACAACATTACCAGTATGGCATTGCGTTTGCAAAGAAGATGTTTGCAGTAATTGACAGCTAGATGGCAGCGAGACAGCACCTGCCCGACCACACCATCTTTTCCTTCTTTATGCGTTTGAACAGCGCTGACGCCATTCATGGGAAATACCCTTAAAATTTTAAAGGATGATATGACAAATATTTCGCTTTCCTTAGACATGGCAAACTTATTTTTTTATGAAAATATGACCTGAAGGACAGACGCAGGTAATCGCACGCGCTCAGTCGATCTCTCGTTCACGGTCTGTTTGCTAAGTGTTAAGTGCAAATCACCATGATAAACACAGTCTTATCATCATTAACTTATTTAACATTCAATACACATGCACGAAGTGCAAAACAAGAAGGACATAGCCTTATGAAAAAACGTGCAAATAACGCGGTTGCTTACATTCCTCTACTAATGCCTGTTAGTAGCACTGTAACTGTTATTTACTGTTACATTATTGTAGTTGGGTTAGGTGGCTAAGGTTTTATTGTGAATCTGTTATGTTTTGTGTTTACTTATATTTATATATTGAAGTATACTTTACATTTTTCACGAGTTCACATCTACATAAAATTAATACAATAAAGGTTATGCGTATTTGGCGTGCTGTCCGGGGGGAGGGCTCCGAGCTGGGAGTTCGGCCCGACCCCAGAGTACTCCCCCGGTTAGGGTAAGAGTGGATGGAACTAGAAGTGAGGAGACGGGGTGGAGGAGGGATGCTGATAAACAATGAACAGAGGTAGGTCTGCTGTGTATTTATACCTTGTCATTGAGTTGATTACTGATTGATCTCCACTTGTGCTAATTGGGTTAATTATCTGAACCTGCTCCTCCCGAACTTTGTTACATAAAACATCATTTAATATAAAAAATTGTTTTTGATAAAAAAGCCGCTATTTATTGTCATCCATCGTTGTTTTGTAGCTCTTTTTTTAAGTATCGGTTCAGGCACTGTTTAGGCACCGGTACCATTTTAGAAGTAACAATTTGACACTGTATCATAATTTTTTTTTTTTTTTTAAACGTTACCCAACCGTTAGCCGACAAGAACAGCACTCCGCTTCGACCCCGAGAGGCCGCCAACGACCAAAACCCCGGAGAACGTCACAAACCGAGCCAACTGGACAAGACAGAACCCAGCAGAGAGATAACAAACATCAAAGATACAAAAATACACAGCTTTTTACTCACTCAGAAATATCCAAAAGTCTAAACAGCCATAATAATGTCAAACTCAGACCCAGCGCAACTAAACACAGTGGTGTATAACTAGTATGAACAAAGGGAAATAAATGAAGAACAGGTGGACATATCTAAACAAGCCATTAGAAACCATAGGAACAAACTAGTGGCAGGAAAAAGGGAACAAAGTAAACAGGCACTAAATGCAGAAAAACAGGAACATACCAACTAAAGGCCCAGGGTTAGGCCCACAACTCAATAAATTTCATGATTATTGAAATGAGAAACCCTATGAGCACTGAAGCCAAATTGAGAACATCTGTGATTTCCAACACATGTAAAATGAACTGTAAACTTCCTGAAACTTCCTCAGTTCTAGACCTGGGTTATGTCTATCTGCATGACCGATTGGCTCCACATGGAAAGAACCGCCAGAGGAACTGAAAAACGAAAATTGTGAAACTTAAAGAAAATCGGTGAACAATTAAAACTCAGTAAAGAATAAAAAGAATAAAGAATGATGTATGTAAGTTGTTATAGAGAATGCATAGGACTATATCAGTCATTGAAAAGAAGACAATATGTTCTCCTTTAGAAAAGCGCTATATAAATGTAATGAATTATTTAGAAGAAAGTGGTTTTATTTAATTGTAAGATAAAGACAAGATATATGTCACAGCCGTTAAATCTGTGTTTGTATTGTGTTCAAACTTTAACATAATTTATATAAAGAGGTTGATAGATGTTTTCTCCAGGAGTATATTATGAGTTTGGAAATTTTAGAGAAATTCTAGATTAATGCATTACAAATGAACTAATCTCATTAGATTTTAGTTGACTAAATCTACTGTAGATTTAGTCAACTAAAATCTTATTATATTTAGTCAACTAAAACTCGACTAAATCTAAAACAATTCAAATGACTAAAATATGACTAAAACTAAATCAAAATCTGCTGCCGAACTGAGCGCTGCAGGAACAGGGAAGCACCGCGGTGGGAGTGCGGTGACATGGGACGCACAAGTGCAACAGATTTTGGAGAGATGGCACTTATAGATGGAGCCCAGAATGCCTGTTAATGTAATGTACCAAAATACTCAAGACTTGACCCGAAACCTGTAGTAACCCCCCACCAGCAGAGAAGGTAGAGGTGGGGTGGCGGAGGGATGCTAAAACCTGTACCTCCCGAACTTGTGCTATGAACTCTTTATTAACTTATTTCACAAGTTCTTTAAATAGAACCGGGAATAAACATATTTGGCTTGCTGTCCTTGGTGGAGGGACCGAGCTTGAGACTTTACTCGAAAACCAAAGTACCCCCAAAGAGATGCATGGATACAGCAAGCTGGGATAAGAAGATTGGAGTGAAGATTATTGTGTTCTTTATGAGAATCAAACCCTCTCACATCTTCGAAGGGGAGAACTCACAATATACATAAACATAGGAAAGCTTGTGCAGCATTAAGAGGGGGAGCCTCACTTCGATTCGGACGGGAGAGCGCCGTCTCCTCTTCAACGAGCTCTCGAAAAGGGGAGCCCTCGCTACGACATGAAAATGGTGTCCAGTTACAGGACACATTAAGACTGATAACAAGTTTTACGACCCCAAAAGGAATTTCCAGAGAGTTGTGACTCTCAGCACAGCATCCAAAAAATGAACTGGAGGGTTGTGTAAGCACTGTTTGGATTATTAAATTAATTTAATGACGTGGAATGTGTTGTTTGAATGTATAATTAGCCTATAGGTATGGCATTTGGTTTAAGAATGACAAAGGGTGCTAACTAGAGCAAGCGTAGAAGAATAAAGCAGGTGAGGGTGAAATCACAGGTGGCACCTATAAGTGAATTAGCTGATTAAAGTTCTTTTGATATGAAACTGCTGGATCTGATGTAGCTTTTGAAAGACTTCTAAAGACCAACATCCACTGCTGGATCTGATGTTGTGAAAGACCGTTTTGACTGGTGGTGTTTGCTGCACCACTGGACTATAGGGCTGGACTATTGGGTTGCTGGATTGGATGAGGACTAGTTTGAGGTGCTTTTGAAACAAGAATAAAATAGCGGTGTGAAGTCTGGGTGTTCTTTGTAGCGTCTGGACCAATCAGACACGCACTAACAATCCATTATATTTAATGAATAATCCAGCAAACTCACTCTCCCAACAAAGGTCTATGAAACTCCCCCCAAAACTAACATCACAAATGAAGCTTACCCACTGGCAGAACCCGGTGTCCAGTTACAGGACACATCAATCTGGATCTGGCATCCAAGATGGCGCCGTTGTATGTGGCTTGCCGTCTATTGCCCTCCTTTTCACTTTTTAAATTCGTGTTTTTATGTTTGTTTTTATGTTTGTCGCTGCTAAATTTGGACTGCAATATGTCATATGTTTATGATCGTCAAACATTACTAAACATCCGCATGGCTATTGATATAACTAAAGGCAATGTTGAGGAGTGCTGCCGATTTCCCCCACCTGTGTATCAGCACTTTCATGTAAAACAGCGTTGGTATCCCGTTGACCCTTTCTTGAAGCGACGGCGTCGGAGAAAGCGTGGAAAGCGGGGGGGAGTTGCTGCTCGATTGAAGTTTCTTGCACGGTCTTCGGCTGTGTGTGTTGGTTCTGTGCTAACCCGAGAGCGTCGTCTCGACGGGGCTTTTGCATGGTCCTTCCCCTCTCATCGGTGGCTTCGACCCGTTGTTGGATGTCCTTTGCCCGACCCTTCACGTATCGTCTCTCCCAGCTTTCGACGTCGTGGAGTGAATCATTGTAATCTTCGCTTACCAACTCGAACAACACAGCTGGAGGTAGCTGCACCGTCCCTTAAAGTGGCCCTGATTAATGCCCGGTCAGTGGTAAACAAGACTTTTTTAATAAATAATTTCTTCACGATGAAGGACCTGGACATTTTATTTATCACTGAGACATGGATTAAACCGGATGAACTAAGTCCTTTCACAGAATTAGTTCCACAGGATTGTTTATTCCTTAACTCACTGCGGAGGGGGTCTGGCGTCACGGTTTAAAAAACAATATCCCTGCCGTGGTCTAACAACTAGCCCTTGCCGTACTTTCGAAGTACAACTTGTGCAACCGACATCAACAAACTCTCAGGTATTTGCCCTGGTTTATCGTCCGCCTCAACTGAATAAGGACTTTATTAATGAATTTGCAGAGTTTGTGGGGGATCTGGTCACCAGATTTGACAGAATTTTAATTTTGGGTGATTTTAATATTCATGTGTGCTGTGACACTAAGCCACTTTCTAAAGAGTTTCTGAATCTTATTGTCTCTTTTGACCTGGATCAATGGGTGTCTGGACACACTCATGTTCAGGGACATACTCTAGATTTAATTTTATCACGTGGTTTACTGGTATCAGACATTGACATCTGTAATACTGGTATGTCGGATCATTTTCCGATTCTGTTTTCTCTGCCTAATAATGACACCAGACATAAACTTCATACTTGCAAACGGACAACTCTAATTTTTAATGAACGTACTAAGGAGGACTTTGTGGCATTGTACCCGGGTTTAGTTATGGAACGAGCCACTGCTCCATTATTGAGCTCCTTGGATGCTGAAGAACATTTGAACTTTTTTAATTCTGTCTGCTCAAATGCTCTAAATGCTGTTGCCCCAATCAGGGAAAAGAGAAAGAAAAATAATCATGTTTCAAAACCATGGATTAATGATAATGTTCGTTCTCTTAGACAGACCTGTAGAAGGGCTGAACGGAAGTGGAGTAAAGACAGACTACATGTTTCTTATGAAATTTTAAAGAATTCTCTCGCCGCATTCCATCAAGCTGCTAAAGCTGCTAAAAATCACTACTTTTCTGAGCTGATTAGAAACAATAGTAACAGGCCCAATGTTTTATTTTCAATAATTGACTCTGCTCTAAATCCCACTATTGATCTTTTACCAGAGATTTCTGATTTTCTCTGTGAAGATTTTGCAACATACTTTAATGAGAAGATCTCAATGATCAGATCTCAATTGTCTCCATCTGTTTATATGCCACTTGAAGTTCCATTATGTTCTTCTACATGGTTTCTCTTGACTCTTTGGCTGAGATTGTTTCAACTTTAAAAACTACTAGTTGCTTTCAAGATGTGATTCCTACTAAATTTTTTAAGCAGGTTGTATGTACTGTTGGTTCTGATTTGTTGTCTATTATCAACAAATGTCTTTACACCGGGGTTGTTCCTAACAGCCTGAAATATGCATTGGTCTTGCCGAAACTTAAAAGAGCTAATTTGGATTCATCAATTTTAAGCAACTATCGCCCCATTTCAAATCTACCTTTTATTTCTAAGATCTTAGAAAAAGTGGTTCTGTGCCAACTCCAGTCTTTTTTAACAGATAGTCAGATCTATGAGAAATTTCAGTCTGGTTTTAAATTACGTCATAGTACAGAATCTGCACTTCTACGCGTCATGAATGATGTTCTGCTCACTACTGACACAGGGCAATCTGTAGCTCTCGTCCTTTTAGACCTTAGCTCTGCTTTTGACTTGGTCGACCATGATATTTTAATTTCTCGTCTTGAGGCATGTACAGGTTTTGAGGGGATGGTGTTGAAATGGTTCCGCTCATATTTGACTAACAGAAGCTTTTCTGTTCGTATCGGGAAACAGTGCTCATCCAGAATGAAACTTGGGTGTGGTGTTCCGCAGGGTTCTATTCTTGGGCCAGAACTATTTAATCTGTATATGTTACCTTTAGGTTCTATTTTAACTAAACATGGCATTTCTTTTCACCTGTATGCCGACGATACCCAAATGTACCTGCCTCTAAAGCGTGACGATAAGTTGGCTTTACAGCCACTACTCGATTGTATAGATGACCTGAAATCATGGCTTACTGCTAACTTTTTGAGTCTGAATGAAAGCAAGACGGAAATTATCGTGTTTGGCCCCAGTGATCGTAATACTCATGTTTGTGACCTCCAAACGTTGTCACCTTACAGCACTACCTGTATTCGGAATCTGGGGGTCTGGATTGACAACAACATTACCCTTGAAAAGCAGATAAGGGCGGTGGTAAAGTCTTGCTTCTTTCACCTCCGTCTTTTAGCAAAGGTTAAACCATTTTTGTCTGGTAAGCACTTTGAGATAGCTTTGCATGCTTTTGTAACATCCAGATTGGACTATTGTAATTCTTTATATATTGGGATTTCTCAGAAACACATCACCCGTCTACAAATAGTCCAAAATGCAGCTGCACGCCTTCTCAAAGGAAAACGAAAATTTGAACATATTACGCCAGTTCTGATTTCGCTTCATTGGCTACCGATTAAATTTCGAATTGATTTTAAAGTTTTGCTTTTTGTTTTTAAATCTATACAGAACTTAGCTCCACAGTACTTATCAGAATTGCTTCATCCAGAAATTAAGTCAAGATCACTAAGATCGGGGGACTCTAACTTACTTTCTGTCCCTAGGACCAGACTGAAAAATAGGGGTGATCGAGCTTTTGCAGCTTATGGGCCTAAGCTATGGAATAGCCTACCCCAGATATTAGATCTGCCCAAACTCTGACACTTTTTAAAATCTCTCTGAAAACGCACCTCTTTTCATTAGCTTTCAATATACCCTGACTTGAGCGACTATACTTCTCTTTGATGTGTATCTTTACTGGTCTTATTGTCTTCCCTTATTGGCCTTGTTAAGCACTTTGGTCAACGCCAGTTGTTTTTAAATGTGCTATACAAATAAAATTGTATTGTATTGTATTGTATCAAGACTGATAACAAGTTTTACGACCCCAAAAGGAGTTTCCAGATAGTTGTGACTCTCACTTCATTCTTACTAAGAGGGAGAAATAAACCCTGTTAATCCTATATATTCTATATATATAACCACTTGAGAAATGTATAAACATGCATCTAATTTTCCCATCTCATGATTTTCCTTTTATGTGGTTTGGCTTATGTTTTATTGTGAACTCTAAATCATGTGTGGCACGTTTGGTCTCTATAAACTCCAAACTTCGTCCCCCAGTTGTTACTGTACATTACATTTTGCTGACTTTGTGACGCATTAGTATTATAAGAATATTGAAGATTCTTCTCTTAGGCCCCGTTTACACGTACATGGTTATTTTGAAAAACGGAGACATTTCCCTTCGGTTGTGCCCCTCGTTTACACGCAAACGGAGAATTCTCCTCTGAAAACGATTCTTTCTAAAAACTCTGTTCAGAGAGGAGATTTTGGAAAACTCCGTTTTCACGTTTGCATGTAAACATCCTAAACGGAGTTTTAGGCAGTCGATGTCACAGCATGCGACAGAACTTGCACTGCGTCAAAAGTGCGACCTATATTTTCGGGATTCTTATTGGCTAACGTTGGCTTGAGCTTCTCGTTACACTGCCACCTATAGGTTTGGCATGCTCTTGACGGCATATACACGGGTTCGTGTAAACGAACACTTTTCTGAAAACGGAGAGGGGTGAAATGTCCGTTTATGAAAATAACCGGCCACGTGTAAACGTAGCCTGAAACACCCAATGAAATTACATATTAAAATGCCTCCTAGAACACAATGGGTCGTAAAAAAAAATTGTCCCAGAGGGTGTGACATCTTCATGCTTTAAAAATCACTGATCACAAGATCCGCCTTCCTCTTAGTCTCTTGCTTCTTGCTCTCTTACTCTCGTGGTCCTTCCTGAGAAGTCCTGATGTGAAGATGATGCTGAACTAGAAGTCCCCCAAGGACCCCCAAGCTTGTGCCAGGCTGCGGCCTTGTCTTTCCATTCACCAAAGACCCTCTGACTCACACCGGTTCTCTCTCATCAAGACAACATCAACCGAGATCAACTGGAGCCTCAACAAATTGCATCAGGACAGTTTAATGGGCGAGACATGCAAGTATCAAACTTAGTCTCATTATTTGACACATTAAGTATCCTTACCCCTTTTAAAGAAGGGCGTGTTAGAACTAAACTGATGGTTTGCTCCAGGCTGATGATCTGCTGAATTTCAAACAATGCTCTAACTTCTTGCTTTCCTGAACTCTGCTTCAGTCTCTTTCCCTTGGTAAACTGTATGTATGTATTTGTCAGAGTAGTTTAAATGTTTAGTCTAGTTTAAATGTTTAGTCTAGTTTAAATGTTTAGTCTAGTTAATAAAGTCTTATTCATATGGCACGTAAAGTTGTTCGTGTCTCAAGCTCATATCCGGAGTCACTAATCATATTGATTTGGGCTACAGACTCTGAATAGTACTGTACAGTAAGACAGACATTTCCCATGCCCCGGAAATGTACATTTCTGTTAATCAATTAATAACCAATATTGAGGGTTCACAGGATGTCAGTAATTGGTTGTAATGTTAATGTAGCTACATCAAGTTAATCCGATTAACTGATCCACATATTCATAATCAATTATAACAAGTTATGAATAATTAATATTTCATAGAGCTAATTTGCTAAATTTTTATTGCAGGTTTGGCAAAAATGTGTTTATGGAACTTGGGCACCTTTTGTTACGAAGGTGAGGAAGGACGAACCCAATCGCAGACAGTAGTCAAGGCAACACGATTTATTATACAAATAACAGGGAAAACAAAGCCCACGAGGGGGCAAAACAGGACAGGACTATGGTGACTAACTAGACAAAGACACTGACAAAATACTAGAAGACAAACAACTGATACTAGAAATAGCTCAACAAGGTTACTCACAAACTTGACATGGATTAACAATGAACCGACACAGGACAGCAAACACAAGGGGATTAAATAGGGAGACTAATGATAACAAAACAGGTGACACAGGTAAAGCAATAATGACGAGACTAATGATAACAACAGGTGACACAGGTAAAGCAATAATGACGAGACTAATGATAACAACAGGTGACACAGGTAAAGCAATAATGACGAGACTAATGATAACAACAGGTGACACAGGTAAAGCAATAATGACAAAACGAGGAAACAAGGAGGGCGGGGCTAGATGACGAGACAACACAAGCACATGGCCCAACAAGGCCATGTGTTTGCACATAAAACATGGGTCTGTCATGATCCTGCCTCAAGACTTAAAGAAAGACAAGGACTAGATGGCAGAATCATGACAGAACCCCCACCTTAAGGAGCGGCTTCCAGACGCTCCTCAAGGGGACATCAAACACGGGACATGACAGACTGAGACAAAGACACAAACCAACTAAACATGACAAATAACAATAAAGGCATACACGAAAACACGACAACAGGGTTGGGATGCAACAATAAAAATAACAAACACGGGAGGGGGGGCGGAGGAACAAGAGAGTTCATAGGGGAATGTCCAGGGTGGGTGGGTGGGACTGTGGTCTTGGGTTTACGGGGTGAGGGTTGAGGGCGAGGAATCCGAGCAGACTTGGACGGGGAGACACATGGAACAGTCTTGGGGGAAACAGACTGGGGCTGAGTGCAGACAGGGCTGACCGGGGAAACACAAGGCGACTTGATAGGAGTCTTGATAGGGACAACAGGGGGCGACGATACGGGACGAATCTTGATGGGGGAAACAGTAGGAGATGAAGCAGGACTCAAGACAGGGGATGTAGTAGGTGGCTGGGCAGTGGAGAGAGGCAATGCAGCAGCAGACTGCGGAGCTGGAACCGGGTCATAGAACTCTGCAGACGAATCAGAACCAGCGCTCCTCACATCAGACTCGGAAGACGCGCTTCTCATGTCTGATTCAGGATTCGCATTCACTGCAACCGACTCAGGAACAGCGTTCTCTGCAACCGACTCAGGAACAGCGTTCTCTGCAGCTCTAGGCACGGGGTCTGGGGACAAGACAGGCTTGACAGGGACTTCTAGGATTTTGACAAGACGTGACAAATAATCAGACAGGGTCCTGGCAGCAATGACGACAGGCATCTCCTGACTAGCTGAAACCGACTGTAACACTGCTTTAGCAGCAGAATCGGCCGCGGCTCTTTCTTCAGCTCTCACGACTGCAGACTCATGAGCAACCCTCTCTGCTGCCGGCACTGGAACAGCGTTGACTGAAGCGGGCTCTGGAACAGCGTTGACTGAAGCGGGCTCTGGAACAGCGTTGACTGAAGCGGGCTCTGGAACAGCGTTGACTGAAGCGGGCTCTGGAACAGCGTTGACTGAAGCGGGCTCAGGAACAGCGTTGACTGAAGCGGGCTCTGGAACAGCGTTGACTGAAGCGGGCTCTGGAACAGCGTTGACTGAAGCGGGCTCTGGAACAGCGTTGACTGAAGCGGGCTCTGGAACAGCGTTGACTGAAGCGGGCTCTGGAACAGCGTTGACTGAAGCGGGCTCTGGGACAGCGTTGACTGAAGCGGGCTCTGGGACAGCGTTGACTGAAGCGGGCTCAGGAGGAGACAGAGATGGAGGACAGAAAGCTCCCTTCTTCCTCCTCTTTCTCCTTGGCCGCGGAGCAGAGACCAAAACCGGGCTTGTGACCAGTAGGGGAAGCTCAGCAGGGACCGTAACTGGTGCTGGGAGGACAGACTCTGGCAGGGTTGACTCCGTCGCTGAAGACTCCGAAGCAGACTCCCACGAGATCCGTCTCCCTCGCTTGCCGCGGAGACTTACAGGGCCGGATGACGCTTTAGGAGTCGAAGTGGGGCACCCCTGTTCCTCCTGCGTAACAACGCCTAAGATGCGACTCTCCTGGATCACAGGCAGACGGGCAGAGGGTGGAGATCCCAAGGAAGTAGTGTGTTGATCCTCCTGGGAGAAATGATCCCAGAGTCGGGCATAGTTCCTCAGGATCCACTCACCCTCGGACGGGATCGGACAGTTGACCCTCTCTCTGTCGGTGGGGGCCGACAACCACCATTGTTCCGGTTGTAGCCGGGAGGACATGCTGTCTGCTGGGTTCCTCTTTGGTCGGTTCATTCTGTTACGAAGGTGAGGAAGGACGAACCCAATCGCAGACAGTAGTCAAGGCAACACGATTTATTATACAAATAACAGGGAAAACAAAGCCCACGAGGGGGCAAAACAGGACAGGACTATGGTGACTAACTAGACAAAGACACTGACAAAATACTAGAAGACAAACAACTGATACTAGAAATAGCTCAACAAGGTTACTCACAAACTTGACATGGATTAACAATGAACCGACACAGGACAGCAAACACAAGGGGATTAAATAGGGAGACTAATGATAACAAAACAGGTGACACAGGTAAAGCAATAATGACGAGACTAATGATAACAACAGGTGACACAGGTAAAGCAATAATGACAAAACGAGGAAACAAGGAGGGCGGGGCTAGATGACGAGACAACACAAGCACATGGCCCAACAAGGCCATGTGTTTGCACATAAAACATGGGTCTGTCATGATCCTGCCTCAAGACTTAAAGAAAGACAAGGACTAGATGGCAGAATCATGACACCTTTGGAGAGATGAAATAATTTAAAACATTTCCAGGCTGTCCAGTAGGATTGGAGGGTCTGGAGCCCTGAGGGATACAGCTGGAAGACCATGAGGAGAGCTGAGGAGACCATGTTGGTCAAATCTCCCCAAGCCAGTGGAGTGGGACAATTCGATATTGTCTGAGAGGGAAAGACAGCCGACATAGAAAAAGGTAAGGCCGTTGCTTGAGAAAAGTAATCTAAATGTTTAATTTGCTGCAGCAAGGCAGGCGTAGGGAGCACGGGAGCAGAAGAAGGGAGTGACAGGAGGAGTGAGGTTAAAGGGCAACTTTGGGGAATTATGTGCATGGTGAATTTTAACAGAGAGGAGAGTGGATTTTTTTTTTAAACTTCATTTTGGATGATGCGAAGGTGGGCAGCTGGGATTGCATTGTCGGGGCGATGGTTAAAAAATCATAAAGCAGATGACTGAGGAAAGGGATTGCATGATTATTAAACAAGATCCAGCAGATCGCTTCAGACAGCGTCAAATGTTTTGGGGCGTTTGCAGCCATAAGTTAAAGCTGCCGTCGGCAAGTCTGGCAGATTGAGTGGACTTAGACACAATTTTGAATGTTTACAACTCTCATGCCCCTCCCCCACTACCAACGAGCACCCGCCCATCGTCAGTGCGTGTGTACCTGATTTTCTGTGAACGCGTCCGTCTTCAGCATCGATCAACACCATAGACTCGGAGGTAGGCTGCCATGGCTAATCTATCCATAGATAGCAATAACCGAGGAATTGGAAGCTTGTTATTAGATTTTCTCTCTGCCATCACGCTTCGTACAATCTTCAGGCGAACTTCAGGCGTGTCGTGTGCATGTGATATTGTAACGTCCGCGTGAGGGAGGGGGATCTGTGATTTTTGCACGACCTGTGATTGACAGTCAGATCTCACACCCCCCTGCGCTGATTAGACCCGATGATCCAGGAGCGGTGGATTTTTGCAAAACAAAATAACACGCTACAGGTGGAGTTAGAAGCTCGGGTTTTTTTATTATCCACCTTATTTATGTTGTTCTGTCGGATTATAGTGTCAATTTCACTGAATTTGATCAAAAAAAATTTGCCGATGGCAGCTTTAAGTGCTCGGCGAAATATAATTTGTCATGCCATCACACTCGAAGAGATGGCTGAAATCTGAGTGGATGGACATTACTTTGAGCGGTGAAGTGATGTCAGTTTTGGCGAGCCACGCACCGCGACCAATGCTTTTGATCATTTGTATAGCTTGGTCAGCATTATTGTAATGAAGAGAATATTCTTTGAGTGGGATGAGTCTGTTAATGCTGAGAAAGGTGGATTCATGTGGGGCTGAGAGATCAATTATAATGCGCTTTTTTCCCAGAGAATTTCCTGGGTGCCGCTCCAATGGGGCTGATGTGAAACATTTGGAAAGGGGGTCATCAAAAGGGCTAATCATAAAGCCTGATTCCACTTCATTTCATAAGAGATTGTCTACTATTTCGGGTTTGGAAATTGCAGTTTACACTCACAGCTCTTACTGGACTACGTCTGTTACACTCGGTCTGCTGAGACAGTTTTGGTGAGAATCTGATCAAATTTGAAAGGAATAGTGGAGATCAAAATATATTTCAAATTGGCGACTATTGTGTGACTGTAATGTGCAGAGTCCTAATGTAAAGCCGCGTTTCCACTGCAGGAACTAGGGACTTTGGGCTGGTACTCGGTGTGTTTCCACCGCAGGAATCAGGGTCTAAATGTTCTAAATGTAAATGTTTCCCCCTCATATAGTCCCTGCTCGCGAGGTAGTGCTTTTTCAAAGTTCAGGAACTTTCAGGGGTGGGACTTCGGCGCTGAACATGCTGATTGGTTGAGTTCATTTCGCATTTTGATTGATTGACTCCATGCAGTATTTAATCTGTTGCGGTGCGTGCAGTAAGAGTTGTTTGCTATTGGATCAACCAATGGATCAACGACGAGGTTCAGGCTTTATTAAGCTTAGAATCAGAGGATGAAATCCAGTGGAAACTGTAAAGTAGCGCGCAGTCCTACGTCACCGAACTATTTGCCTAATCTTCAAGGTACTTTAGGCCGCGGTGGAAACGCAGACAGCAACAGGGCTGGGGGGAGAACAGTTCCCGGGGGAAAAAAAGTTCCTGGGGCAAATTGTTCCGGGTAATTTCGATGGAAACGTGGCTTAAGATATGGATTGTGATTTGTTTTCTCTGCTCTGATTGGTCAGACAGCCCAGTCTGTTGTGATTGGTCTACTCTGCTCTGATTGGTCAGATGGCCCAGTCTGTTGTGATTGGTCTACTCTGCTCTGATTGGTCAGACAGCCCAGTCTGTTGTGATTGGTCTACTCTGCTCTGATTGGTCAGATGGCCCAGTCTGTTATGATTGGTGAACTCTGCTCTGATTGGTCAGATGGCCCAGTCTGTTGTGATTGGTCTACTCTGCTCTGACTGGTCAGATGGCCCAGTCTGTTGTGATTGGTCTACTCTGCTCTGACTGGTCAGATGGCCCAGTCTGTTGTGATTGGTCTACTCTGCTCTGACTGGTCAGATGGCCCAGTCTGTTGTGATTGGTCTACTCTGCTCTGATTGGTCAGATGGCCCAGTCTGTTGTGATTGGTGAACTCTGCTCTGATTGGTCAGATGGCCCAGTCTGTTGTGATTGGTCTACTCTGCTCTGACTGGTCAGATGGCCCAGTCTGTTGTGATTGGTCTACTCTGCTCTGATTGGTCAGATGGCCCAGTCTGTTGTGATTGGTGAACTCTGCTCTGATTGGTCAGACAGCCCAGTCTGTTGTGATTGGTCTACTCTGCTCTGATTGGTCATACAGCCCAGTCTGTTATGATTGGTGAACTCTGCTCTGATTGGTTAGATGGCCCAGTCTGTTGTGATTGGTCTACTCTGCTCTGATTGGTCAGATGGCCCAGTCTGTTGTGATTGGTCTACTCTGCTCTGATTGGTCATACAGCCCAGTCTGTTATGATTGGTGAACTCTGCTCTGATTGGTTAGATGGCCCAGTCTGTTGTGATTGGTCTACTCTGCTCTGATTGGTCATAGAGCTGGTAAGTCCCGCCCCCTCCGTAAAACCCCGCTGGACCTCAAAGTTGAAAAACCGTCAATGCAAGTGAATGGGAGAAAATTATTATTTTCTGGTCCCGTTTGAATTGTGCCATGAATGTGAACATATGTTGTCTGTGAATTTTTTATATAATCTTTCATGTTACAAGTTTGACAGTATATGGTATGATTCGTCGGCTAGCAGTTGTGGAAAAGACATAACGAGAAAGACTACATGTCGCCTATGTGACGTCACCACATAAAGTTGACTTACCCGTGGTTTTCGCCAACCTCAACGATTTTGTCCTCTCCCTGAAAGAAGACGGTGAAGTGCACCAAAGACAGCCATGTCTAGCGGGATCCGTTAGCTAGAGCCGTGAGCTAGTGGTGTTGACGTTTCAAACGCGCCGAAAGCAGCGAAGAGTTGTAGTCCACAAAGTGCTCTCACACAAAGTCTACCCGTATCAAACTTCTACCCGCTAAATTGTAGCATTCTTCACACGAAAGATTATATAAAAAATTCACAGTCAACATATGTTCAAACTCATGGCACAATTCAAACGGGACCAGAAAATAATTATTTTCTCCCATTCACTTGCATTGACGCTTTTTCAACTTTGAGGTCCAGCGGGGTTAGCGGAGGGGGCGGGACTTACCAGCTCTATACAGCCCAGTCTGTTATGATTGGTGAACTCTGCTCTCATTGGTCAGACAGCCCAGTCTGTTGTGATTGGTCTACTCTGCTCTGATTGGTCAGATGGCCCAGTCTGTTGTGATTGGTCTACTCTGCTCTGATTGGTCAGATGGCCCAGTCTGTTGTGATTGGTCTACTCTGCTCTGATTGGTCAGATGGCCCAGTCTGTTGTGATTGGTCTACTCTGCTCTGATTGGTCAGATGGCCCAGTCTGTTATGATTGGTGAACTCTGCTCTGATTGGTCAGACAGCCCAGTCTGTTGTGATTGGTCTACTCTGCTCTGATTGGTCAGATGGCCCAGTCTGTTGTGATTGGTCTACTCTGCTCTGATTGGTCAGATGGCCCAGTCTGTCGTGATTGGTCTACTCTGCTCTGATTGGTCAGATGGCCCAGTCTGTTGGGATTAGTCAACTCTGCTCTGATTGGTTAGACAGCCCAGTCTGTTGTGATTGGTCTACTCTGCTCTGATTGGTCAGATGGCCCAGTCTGTTATGATTGGTCAACTCTGCTCTGATTGGTCAGATGGCCCAGTCTGTTGTGATTGGTCTACTCTGCTCTGATTGGTCAGACGGCCCAGTCTGTTATGATTGGTCAACTCTGCTCTGATTGGTCAGACAGCCCAGTCTGTTGTGATTGGTCTACTCTGCTCTGATTGGTCAGACGGCCCAGTCTGTTATGATTGGTCAACTCTGCTCTGATTGGTCAGACAGCCCAGTCTGTTGTGATTGGTCTACTCTGCTCTGATTGGTCAGACGGCCCAGTCTGTTATGATTGGTCAACTCTGCTCTGATTGGTCAGACAGCCCAGTCTGTTGTGATTGGTGAACTCTGCTCTGATTGGTCAGACAGCCCAGTCTGTTGTGATTGGTCTACTCTGCTCTGATTGGTCAGATGGCCCAGTCTGTTGTGATTGGTCTACTCTGCTCTGATTGGTCAGATGGCCCAGTCTGTTGTGATTGGTCTACTCTGCTCTGATTGGTCAGATGGCCCAGTCTGTTGTGATTGGTCTACTCTGCTCTGATTGGTCAGATGGCCCAGTGTGTTGTGATTGGTCTACTCTGCTCTGATTGGTCAGATGGCCCAGTGTGTTGTGATTGGTCTACTCTGCTCTGATTGGTCAGACAGCCCAGTCTGTTATGACTGGTGAACTCTGCTCTGATTGGTCAGACAGCCCAGTCTGTTGTGATTGGTCTACTCTGCTCTGATTGGTCAGATGGCCCGGTGTGTTGTGATTGGTCTACTCTGCTCTGATTGGTCAGATGGCCCAGTCTGTTGTGATTGGTCTACTCTGCTCTGATTGGTCATACAGCCCAGTCTGTTATGATTGGTGAACTCTGCTCTGATTGGTCAGACAGCCCAGTCTGTTGTGATTGGTCTACTCTGCTCTGATTGGTCAGATGGCCCACTGTGTTGTGATTGGTCAACTCTGCTCTGATTGGTCAGACAGCCCAGTCTGTTGTGATTGGTCTACTCTGCTCTGATTGGTCAGATGGCCCAGTGTGTTGTGATTGGTGAACTCTGCTCTGATTGGTCAGACAGCCCAGTCTGTTGTGATTGGTCTACTCTGCTCTGATTGGTCAGATGGCCCAGTCTGTTGTGATTGATAAACCGCTTACAGCACGTGTCAGAAATGGAACGACCATTACCTTATCTGAATTTCAGCTCCAGAGGCTTGGAAATCCTCAGTGAGTACACACTGGAAGGACAGAAACGATAGTGTTGATTTTGAAATCAACCGAAGGTGAAACATTGGAAGAACTAGTTATCAACCCGAACCTCCATTGCAAGGACAACTTGAGCGGGACGTTTCTCAGTGATAAGTTTTTACTCAGTTTGTTGTACATTATGGGATGCCTCTATCAGCATTAACAAGTGTATGTCCATCAACAATCCGATGTGTATATTTCTCATTTAAGTGCACATGTGGGAACTGTATTATTAATGGTATCAATAACGGTGCATATGTTCGCCCAGCACTAACGTAAATGACTGATTCAACATTAAAACAAATCTCGCAACATCCTTTATCTTTACTCAGAGTAGTAAGAACAACATACAATCTGCATTAATAGACACAACCGGAACTGGACAAATACTCTGATTCATTCTGACTTCTGACCTGTAATGCTGTATGAATCATAATCATACACTGTTCACTCATTGGCCAGAGGAGAACTGGCCCCCGACTGAGCCTGGGTTCTCCCAAGGTTTTTTTCTCCATTCTGTCACCTGATGGAGTTTTGGTTCCTTGCCGCTGTTGCCTTACCTTCTGGCTTGCTTAGTTGGTGACATTTAATATTCAACAATATTATAGATCTGCCTTAAAGGTGGACGATGATGAAATTGTTTTTTGTATTATTTCCATGTTATCACTGTGAAGCTGCTTTGATACAATCTGTATTGTAAAAAGCGCTATATAAATAAAGGTGACTTGACTTGACACAGGTTTAGGTAATAGTGGCCCACAGCTGATCAGCAGAAGTATTCCAGTAAGACAGTAATAACGTGAGTTAGCCGGTTAGCCAGAGACATACAAAATATAATACACAAAACTATGTATTCTGAACATTTGCTAGAAAATAATATACATAAAAAATTAATCATACTTAGAGGTTGGGATTCAGAGGAGCAAGTTGGTCCAAATAAACTGGGTACTGTCCCATCTTTAATGGATAAGCGTTCGGCAAATCCTGCGTTTGCCTCGCAAGCAGTCATCAGTAAAATGACGGCTACATAACAAAATGTTGTATCGCTGAGATGATTTTACCCACAGACTCACTTCACATCCTTATCATTTGGAAGTGTATACAAAGAGAATTTGCTTTTGCAGAGCAAAAAACAGCATCTTCTGGACATGTACATATGTTCGGCTGAAGTTAATATGGACATACATTTTTTATATGGAACACTAACAGTAAACCTCACCGGCCGGAGAGAGATACAGAAGCAGCGTCGGACGAATCGCAGACAAGTGTATGCTCCCTTCACACCAAACGCGAATAGAGCCAACTGGCGCGAGTTATTTCAATGTTTAAGTCAATGTGAAGACACGTTTACGCGCGTCTGGAGGTCCTGCGGCGCGAATGAGGCGTTTACTTAGCGCGGCGAATTCACCTCATTCGTGCGTCCAGTTTTTTTATTTTTTTATTGAGTAGGTCTAACTATTATCATTTTCCCAGATAGTGTATTGATTTTTAGCCATTCTATTATCTCAAACAGCCTGAAAAATAGTGCATTTAGCTGACGTAAATGGGAAAAAAATCATTGCATTCTGCATTCTGGAGAAGAGAGACCAGAGGTATGACTTTTGAAATGGTTATACTGCTCTGCTGAAACGTCCTTAGTGGCTCTTCAAAGGGCCTGAGGGCTTCAATGGCTTGGCTGAGATGGGACCATTCTTCATCATTCAAGCACAAGGTGTTTCTCCCAAGAAGACAAAGTGCTGTTAACCGCTCGTCTTTGCTTAGACAGTCTCTCCAGCATGAAGAACACCGGACTCCACCGGGTCTCCGCTGCTTGGGTTAGTCTATGCTCTGGCAGTTGCAACTGTATTTGCACTTTTAGCTTGTCAGATGCTTTGGTGTTATGGTGGAAGAACCGAACAATAGCACCACACTTCTCTAGGATGGACTCCAAACTCGTATCAGCCTTAACGGAGTCTTTCACGACTAAGTTAAGGGTGTGTGAAAAACACGGAATGTGTTTCCAGTGTGTTTTCCGCACAGCTGAGACCATATTAGCTCCGTTGTCAGTGATAAGAGCAAAGACCTCGCTGGTAATGCCCCAGTCATCAGATATATGTTGTGCTGTGTGCTGTACTGGACATGGACTGTGTCAAGGTCTGGTCAATAACATGTCCTGATACAGTCAAATATGCTTCAGTTGTTCTTGATGTCCACATGTCACTTGTTAAAACCGCACTGCTTGCTTTGCATCACAGGACTAAATTACATTTTAAAATATATAAAAAAACACAAAAAAAGTCATTTTAAATTGTAATAATATTTCACAATATCACTGTTTTTACTGTATTTTTGATCAAATAGATGCAGCAATTGTGAACATAACTATTCTTTTGAAAACAAAAATTTACAGAACCCATTAGTATATATATATTATTAACATGTGGGTTGCCCGAAGGCTAATCTCTCTCTCTATCTCTCTCTCTATATATATATATATATTGTCGCTGCCCGATGAAACTCACGTATGTCCAAAACAGTTATTTTTCAGGAAGTGAAAAAAACACCGTAATTTCAAAAGCAGTCGAGGTAGCGTTGTCATACTTGGTACGGCATATTTAAATGTAACCATATTCTTGCCAGTGTAATGATATAATCCACATTTGACCAAAATCAAGTTTAAATGGACATACGTGCATATTTTACAGTAACGGTGGTCGATACGCGTTCTTCCGATCATTAATTGGAATGGCCAAGTCGTTTCATATTGACAGATGAATAGGCTACGCTCAGTTTATTAAATAGCCCACGTCTCAGTTTATTAAATACGCTCAATTTATTAAATGTCTACTTTTACCTCTTAAAATACCTTTAGAATGCCAATACAACCATTATAATGCAGTATTTCACCTGCCAGAAAGTGAATATTTTGCAAAACTGCAATGGAAACAATTGCATGTATGCAATAATTATCCTCGTTATTTTAACATTTATTAGGCTACATATTAGAAGACTCTTTTATCCAAAAAATTAACAAAGCAATTCGTCAAATGTCATTCATAATCTCAGTAGACAATAATAATACAGGGCTAAGATTATCACAAATAAACACAAGATTTTGACGCATATCCAAAGGTTTGTGAGGAGTGTGGAGCGCGCACTGCACGGCACGGAGGCGCGGGCGCGAACACTTGCATCAACAGTGGAAACAACTTAAAATACTCTATAATTTCTGGTCATACAGAAAAAACTATATATTATTCGCAACTACTTCTATTTGTGTAAACTCACAATAACAAGAAAACGTTGTGCTTATGTAAAATAAAATAAAACAATCAGGCGCTCTTTCATGATCTCCGTGAACTGGAGCGCGAGAAATGAAACTAAATATAGCATGAAATGTCCACTTTAAAACGAACAAATTCGAATCGAAAGCTAATACATTTAGTTCTGATTAAGTAATCCGTATGAAAGGTGCATTTCTCTCTAAAGGCGCATCTGCTTAACAGCGGAGATGGAGATGTTTTTAGCCGACTGATTTAGAAAACAATAGTTTATTAATAAACAATTAAAATGCCTCGCTATTTTTTCAGACACATTTATTATCATTAGCCTATAACTCACCGGTTTAAGATGAAACTTCCCGAGACCGGCGCGGTGAGATGCCTCCACAGCGTGGGAGATACGTGGCGTGATTGACAGCTTTGACACCAAATGGATATACGTGAAAATCAGATGACATGATTTCACAAGTTTTCATTGGTCATTGAGATATGTGAAGCTATACGGGAATGAACCTGGACATTCTATCCGTTGAAAAATCTCTAAATCGGCAAAATGGACATACGCGGTTTTCATCGGACAGCGACGATATCTCTCTCTCTCTCTCTCTCTCTCTCTCTCTCTCTCTCTCTCTCTCTCTCTTTATCTCTCTCTTTATATATATATATATATATATATATATAATGTTGGAAGTATGGATAGCCTATAATTATGTTATTACCCTAATGTTGCCTAACGAAAGAGAGAGGAGACACAGGACAGATGTATTGACTAGTGACTGTGTCCTCTGTGTACCGGGATCGGGTCTGGCTCCTGAACTCTCCTGCAGCGAGTCGGACAGAGGAGCGGAGACTGGGCACTGTGTGTGTGTGTGTGTGTGTGTTCAGCCTCTTTATACGTTTCAGGGTTAGGGGTTTTAAATGTTTAAAGAGGATGCTTGTGTTGCTGCTGTGTGAAACTTTCTTGTCACAAATATTGCATCTTTGCAATATTTTTGTCTGCCGTTGAAAAGTAGCACCACGCTTCGCTTTCTTTCTGCCTTAGTGCGATTAGGGTTAGGGTTACGGTGTGTTAGGGTTAGGGTTAGGGTTAGTACGGTGTGTTAGGGTTAGGGTTACGGTGTGTTAGGGTTAGGGTTAGGGTGTGTTAGGGTTAGGGTTACGGTGTGTTAGGGTTAGGGTTAGTACGGTGTGTTAGGGTTAGGGTTAGGGTTAGTACGGTGTGTTAGGGTTAGGGTTAGGGTTTAGTACGGTGTACATGCGGGCAGGGCACGTCGCTCGCTTCTTTCACGGGCCAGCTGAATATGTCAGGAGGGGTGTTTTCTATTTAGCACAAACATTAAACAGAAGTACCAAAAACACTTAGTGATGCAGAAATTATTAATATATTTGTAATATCGATATTTTTGCAGAGGTATCGATAGCAAGTAAGTAGCTTGTGAGTATAGATGTACCGATACTAGAGCATCGATGTGCACATCCCCACTGGGACCCAGGAGTCAGCTCCACATCTGATAAACTGAGCCTGCAGTCGTCCTGACCAGCGCAAGAACACAGCGCTCAAAGAAGTGACCCGAGGAACTCGAGATGCTGCCATACTCCCCGGATCCTGCTACAACTTCCTCATCTGAGGACGGATGGACGAATCACAGCGTGGCGTTCGTGTCATCAGCCAATGGACTGGCTTCAGACTGGAGTGTGTTTCAATCGTGACCGCGACTCATTCTCACGGGGTCACATCTAACCAACACTACTCTCTCTAAAGCTAGGTGAGACTGCACATAAGGTCAGTTGCACTCACATTTACAGGTTTTCAGTTGGGTTACTGTGATGTATTACACACATTTCCATCATGCATGAAACATATATAATCTGTAAAAGCTTCCAAGGAAAGGAATGCGTTTATTAGAGATGATAGCAAAATCTGCAGGGTCGAGCAAAGTCAACAACGCTGAGAAAAAAATTCAATTAAAATCAATAAATGAGACATTTCATCATAAGAACAACTAACAGGGTGATGGAGACAGTGCAGTGTTGTCATGGTAACATTCATTGCAGATAAAGAGGAAATGACATCATCTTTCCCACTTTACGGCTCTGTCCTATGAGAAGGGCAGGCCAGGAGTCTCACGTTTGGTTGGAATTCACCCGAAGTTATTCATATTAATTTATCTTGGTGTAAACTTCCTTATTGATGTGATCACATTCTTTTGGGGATAAAGGTTAGTCCATAGTTTATCCACAGCGTGTGCAGTGCATAATAATAAACACAATAACATAATAAACACTGCCGTCTCCTCGCTTGTCCGACTGGGTCGCTGTGTGTGCCATTATTTACCCTGTTAATGTCTGTAAAATTATATTTTACATTTAATCTAAATGTGCAAGATTTTACAGAATCATATATTTGAGAAATGTAATAATGATTGAATATAGACTTTTTTTTTGAGAAATGAGATTATACATTTTACACTTGATATGTTGCATTAAAGGCACAATCTGAACGGTTACATAACAGCCAAACGTCTGACCCCTAAACCAATCACTGTGCATATGTCTGTGCTAATCCATGAAATATGTAAATCAGAGAGAAGTACTGACACACAGACACACACACACACACACACACACACACACACAGAGAGAGATCTGTCCCCTCGAGATGAGCGATATGAAACACTGAGGAGGAGAATGTGCTCATTTAACACTCATCTCTGTGGCGTTTTCACAGCATCTCTCTTCTCTCTCTCTCTCTCTCACACACACACACACACACACACACACACACACACACACACACACACACACAATCACACTCACATTCTGCTCTTGCACAAGCTGAACCATCTCTCACTTGCCACCCACTCGATTACAGAGCTGTGCAGGCATGAACACACACCACAACACACAATACACACACACACACGTATCTCAGAGCTCAAAGACGTGCACACTACACACCATTGGCACAAACTGTGTAACATTACAAACACATGTAGAAAATATGCACACACTTGAAATGAATATATTTGTAGTTTAAAGTAAACACACATTCACATCGTACACACATACAGTACACACACACACATACAGTACACACACACATATAGTACACACATACAGTACACACACACACACACACACACACACACACACTAGTGTCGTAACTTTAAATTTAAAGTATTTTTTATTTATTGCTTTATATCAATATACATTTTGACTCACTTTATTGAACACCAATTGCATTACACACACACCTCTATTCAAACCATCACAAACTATTAATCTTCTCTCTCAACACACACAATCATGACACATTATATTACAGTTCACAACCCAAAATATACAGAGAAACTAACCCACGTCCACTCAACTGGGGAAGCAAACCTCTCTCTCCCCCTCGCTCTCTCCCACACACACACACACACACACACGCGCACACACACACGCGCACACACACACACACACACAAGCACACGCGCACACGCACACAAGCACACGCGCACGCGCACGCACGCACGCACGCACGCACACACACGCACACGCGCACACACACACACACGCACCATTAAAAGCACCTATAACAGCGCTAACACCCTCGAGATAAACAAATTCTGCAGATTTCTGTGATTTCTCATTATCATAACCAGCTGCAGTTCAACCGAATAACATAAATACCAGTTTCTTAAATCATCATACATCAGATAACACACACATACATAGGCTATATTAACTCAATCTAATTTAATGCTCTATTCATTATATACATTTCCCTCTTCTTCCACACACTCAGTATTACAGGGTTATTTCTCTCAGTCATGCAGGGCTTTATACTTACCTTGATTTCTTTCTCCCTCTTCTTGCTGTGTTTGCCTGTCTGTACAGTGTGTAGCCGGGTTTATGACTGGTGTCTGGTAGCGATCTTCCTTTGTCTCCGACCGGGACTGAGCCTGGGGTTCTGTGGATGTTTCTCTTCAGTTAGGATTATTCAGCGTTATGGAGAGTGTTTGCAGTGAGGAAGATGCTTTCATTTTCCTCTCTGAGTGTCAGTTCTGCCTTCCTCCCAACAGCCTGTGGGAGTGAGTCATCAGCCCTCGACCAATCACAGGCTGAGGCTCTGAATCTCATCAGAACCACAAGAAAGCTTGTTGAGCGATAGAAGTGGGCAGAGCCGACGATTAAAGCTTCAAGAGGAGACAAGATGCACAGGTTTAAATGAGAGAGAGAGAGAGAGAGAGAGAGAGAGTTTGAAAACACCTTTATTACAAATGATTTGCACCTAAATGTTTTTAAAACAGTAAAAACAACTATTTAAAAAAAAATACATAAATTGAGAAAAAAGAAGATTGCCATCAAGCGAGCACAAAGGCCCTCCACAACACCAGACATCTCAAACATTGCAACACTTGGAGTAGCTTTATAAAAAAATTAAATCAATCAACATTCTTGATGTAACGATTACCAGCTGGAGTGCCCTCTAGAGCCACCAGAGGGCGCTCCACAATAGACTGATCACTTCCTCACAAACTACATTTCCCATACTCACTGCCCGGACTCATCAGCACTCATCATCTCATTCACCTGGGACTGATTACACAAACACACGCAGCTCATCCACACTCACACATATAAACCCCGTTCTCTCTCAGTTCATTGCGAAGTATTGCATTGCCCCGGCTTTCATTCCAAGCGATTATCTCTGTGTTTTCTGTTCTGTTCCTGACCTTGGACTGTTTATACCGACCTCTGATTGTTCTCTGCCTGCCTTGACCCGGATTGCCTGTTGGACCTAGCCTTTTGCTGCCTGCCTCGACTTCTGCCTGTGACCCCGATCTGCCCTGTGTTCTCTCTGTTGTTCTGTCTGCTGCTATTCGACCCTGCCTGTTGACCATTCTAAATAAAAGCTGCAAATGGATCCCTCTGAGTCCGCCACATCATTACACTTGACTTCACCATGGCACCAAACATGGACACAAGATTCAATTCACCTTTGGCTAAGCCCCGCCCCCCCCCCTTAGCTACTGTTGCTACGTCCGTCAACTTCATCTGGGCTCTGGTGTGGTATCAACATGGCTTATGCTGTGACGCTCTTCCTGCTGGAATGTTATCAAACTTTTATAAAGCAGCAAATAAAGTGTCGGACAGAAATAGGCAAAAGGGGCTCAGTGTGCGTTCGAAGGCTATATTCAAGACATACCGGTGAAACACAAGCAACAACAAGATCCAAATAGAGGCAAAAGCATAACGGTCACAGTCACATGACCCAACGCATATCCTAATGGAGACGGAGGCTGGGACTCACAATATCAGGAGCAACACTGTTCATGCAGAGCTGGTCTCTATTCACTTCTATAATCGTTATTACAAAGCAAACGGACTACGCGAGTATAAAGTTGTGCTTATCAGCAGCGTGTGCTAGCGTATCAACAATTAGGGTAGAGAACCGAAATCATGACCTAAACCAGCATAAAACTGTCTAACTAGTGTAACTCACAGTAAGGTTAAAACACAAAAGTGTGTTGTTGATCTTGAGGGGTTTTGCTGACTGAGGACGTCCACACAGTTTAATCCAAAGACGACACTGGTCAGGATTTGACCGGTTTTGGGAAGGGGAAACGGACACCCCTCCAACCTCTCTGGGAAACACGTATCTGTGCTACAAATGCCCCAGGCACAACGTTTAACCATATTTCTGATAAAACTACGACGGTAATAGCCTGCCGAGACCAAACATATGAGACGCCGGTGTTAAAGTCAATGGAGAATGGAGTCTGAAAAAGTGTCAGACCGCTGTGGGAGAATCTGCTCCACATTCTGGAAACGTGATCTGACCAAAGCCTTTTTTACTCTTTTTATTGGTTTTCAATGATAATACAGAATAAGACGTCATAAATGGTAGACAGTAAGATATTGTCCATTATTAACCCCTCCACTTAAGAAGTCAAGTCAAGAATATTTCTATAACGCTTTTCACAATACAGATTGTATCAAAGCAGCTTCACAATATTAAATTAAAATAATAATAAAACGTCCATGTTTGGTAATGCCAATCAATAGTATTATTCATTGATTACTTAAATTGAATATCCCCAACTGAGCAAGCCAAAGGCAGGGCTTGAAGGGTGGCCCGTCTGGCCAAGATTGTAGTAAAAGCAATGACTTTACGATCTCAGGGAGCCAAATCAGGCATAGGGGAGACCCCAAATAGGGCTATAACTGGATCTGGATCAATATTAGTGTTGAGAGCTTTTTTAAGCGTCTGAAATACATTAGACCAAAAGGTTACCAGCTGCGGTTAGGGTTAGGGTTTGGGTTTGGGTTTGGGTTAGGGTTTGGGTTAGGGTTAGGGTCAGTCCAAAACATGTGCAGATGGTTGGCAGGTGCCTTTCTTTTATAAAAGTCAGTCAAGGCTGATCTTTTCATAAAAAGAAAATCTAAATGGTCTTGATTTCCTGTTTCTTGAATTAAAACTTGAATTTCTAAAATGTCCTCTTCTAACTTCTTTATAGAGTTAAAACTTTTGTGACATTCAGAGTATATTGTTGACATAATTGCTTAATATTTATTTTCCCAATGTCCCACCATTCTTGTAAGTTGTAGTTGAAGAAACAACTGCCAACATCAATGAAACATTGGAGCTGCGCAGACTGTACTTCAGTGCTTAGGATCATATTCTTGGTGAAATGTAGGTGTGCTTCAGTGAACATCATTCAAAACTGGTCACAGCGATGCCGCTCTTGACCCAGAAAATAAGACCTTTAAGATGTGAAGTCCATAATGGATTTAACAAATTCTAGCATTGTGCAAACGGAGTGCATCGTTGCACAGTTTTAAGTTTGTATTTATTTATATAGTACATTTAAAAACAGCAAACATGGCTGACCAAAGTGCTGAACAAAACACAAGATAAAGAGACAAGGGCGAACGTCTCGGTTACGGATGTACCCTCGTTCCCTGAGTGACGTTACGTCGAATGACGACGAAATGGGGTTCGCTTAGAAGCCTATCCTCTTCGAACAGTAATAAAACGAGCCAATGGCAAGCAAATGCCATGGGTCTGATGAATTTGCACAGCATAACTCTGCCCCACCTTGTGGGTATAAAGGAAGTGCGCCGGCAACATGCAGATATGTTTCTTCGCTGAAGGAGCCAAGCTGAACTCAGGCTGTTCCAGTGGTACAGCGGAAGTGGCAGGAAGACGTAACGTCTCCGTTCCCTACTCAGGGAATGAGGGTTACATCCGTAACCGAGACGTTCCCTTTCGTTGTCACTTCGAGTTACGTCGAATGACGACGAAATGGGGTTCCCAGTCCAATCACGCCACCTCGGCTGTCTTCCAGTGCCCTGCGTAAGTCTGAGCTCCCTGTCGTGAGACTAGCACGGACGAAGGACTCCTACTTAACACAGGAATACCAAGGTACACTGGGAGGCATATCTCAGTGGAAATATGCAATCAGTGCACGCCCGAAGGGGGGACTTAAGAATACACATATGACCCGGAGGGGGCTGCATACGGAGAACACTGGGGTGTCCAGCCCGCAGGGTGGAATATTTCAACCCCAGGGGTGGCAGACTGGCTTGCCAAGGGAAAGACACATGTGAAAATACACACGTGGGGGTCGCCCAGAGGGGGAACCATGCACATGGCGGCACCTAGCCAGCGCGAAAGCTGCCAGAGGCATAACTCTGGCGTTGACGTCAACAGCGCTGGAGGAACTCAGGGCTTATCAGGCTCACCTGAGGAAATATCGCACGTATCCAGTCCGCGGAGTGGAATGGCGAGCAAGCGAAGACACCTGAGCGGGTCCTAGTACCGGCTGGTTGAAGCGAGTACACGGGAGGACACTGGCTCCACTCGGAGAATATAGAATCTGGCAAATGTATTGGGCATCGCCCAGCCTGCACCTCTGCAGATGTCTGTTAGCGAGGCGCCATGCGCTAGAGCCCAAGAGGAGGTCATACTCCGGGTGGAGTGGGCCGTCACACCAAGGGGGCACGGTCGACCTTGCTGCTGATAAGCCAAAGCAATGGCGTCCACTATCCAGTGAGACAACCTTGCTTGGAGAGAGCCTTTCTCTTCAGCTTCCCACCATAACAGACAAAGAGCTGGTCGGAGGTCCTGAAACACTGCGTTCTGTCTAAAACCGTTCTGCGACTAACTCCACGGCACAGCCTGGGTGAAGGATGCTGCTAGGGCCGGCGGGGAGTGTCGCAGGAGGGTGCCCTCGGCGGCGAGCAGACTGAGGCGGCTGAGCAGCTGGCCGCGGAATCAGAGCCTCAGTCTGCTTCTGGGCGGCCGAGAACTGTGGGCAGAGTCCTCGACTGCGCCGCCGAGGAGGCCAGTCTGGGATATGGGGAGTTGAGGAAGCGGGTTCGCTCAGCCTCGCACATATCAACCAGACTAAGCCAGTTTTTTTCTCTGGACCATATATGGACATCACCTGACCCAGAGAGCGTGTGGTCACCTTCGTCGCCCGTAGAGCGAGGTCGGTGGCGGCACGCAGCTCTTGCAAGAGCCCTGGACCAGCCCCACCCTCGTGCATTAGCAATGAGCACCCCTGGCCTGGTAGACCTGAGGGATGGGCATAGCATGCAGTGAGGTGGCAGCCAGCCCCGCAGCTCTATAGGTCTCTGCCACCGGAGTAGACAAAAAACCTACATGCTTTGGGGTGGGTGGGTGCTTAGGGTCGCCACGCCAGTGGAGGCGCTGTGGGGACACAGTTGTGTTGCCACAGAACACTCCACAGGGGGAACCCCAGTGTACCCACTGGCCGCGACCTCATTGAGGGCAGAGAAGGTGGAAGAGGCCGCTGAGTAGTCTCATGACCTCTTCATGCACGTCCAGGAAGAAAGGAATTGGGGGCGGGCCGACGTGTGCCGGTGCGTCCCCAAAAACCGATCATCAGCCTTAAGCGCTTGGGACATGGCGGAGGGTTCCACACAAACCCAATGCTCGCGACTGCCCGGGAAAGCATGGCAGAGTTCTGGTTCAGACTCGGGCAATGCTGTCACACCCGAAGGAGGCAGCACAGCCGAGTCTTCTCCAGCGTACTCACGCCCACCTTGTGATGCGGCGATAGACAAGATTTCATCTGCCAGGGCATCGAATGAAATGCTGGACCAGCCCGCGACCTCTGGCCGGGACTGGTCAGCGATCTCATCCGGATACCACACGGGTTGCAATGTGAAGAGGGGTGTGTGGACCGAGGATAGATCATCGGGTTGGTTCCACAACAGCAGCCTCTGATCACCTTGGCCACCAGCCGAAGTATTCCCTCTTGCGGAGAGAATAGATCGGGGTGTGGATGAGGGGACTCTCTCTCGAGGAGGTCATCGAGTCTCGGTCGTTACATTGCGATGGTCATGTCCCCACAATGAGAACATGAGGCATTCACGAACGCTGTCTGCGTGTTTGCCCAAACACATCAGACAGCGTCCGTGCCCATCAGCTGATTTAATCTGTGTATCGCACCCAGAAATACACGGGCGAACCGTCTTTAAAAAGACGCGCCGCGTGCAGCTCTTTTAGAGAGATAAAACTCAAACAGCAGTGTTGAAGCGCCCAGGGAGAGACACACGACTGGCAGACCACTGCGCAGATCGGCAGGCAATATGAAGCTCGCTGGAATTCGCCATCACACCAACACCTGAATAGTAGCTCGTCTCGAAGAGTGAAGAGAGATGATCTCAGAATGGCTTGTGGAGTGAAGAATGCTCTTGGCTCCGAAGCAAAAACATATCTGCATGTTGCCAGCTCACTTCCTTTATACCCACAAGGTGGGGCGGAGTTATGCTATGCAAATTCAGCAGACCCATGGCATTTGCTTGCCATTGGCTTGTTTTATTACTGTTCGAAAAGGGTAGGCTTCTAAGCGAACCCCATTTCGTCGTCATTCGACGTAACTCGAAGTGACAACGAAAGGGAACCACGCATTCATGACAGAAGCTTTACATTGAATTAAAAGCTAAAGAAAAAAAGTAGGTTTTAAAAAAAGATTTATAACAGTTCGAGACTGTGCCGATCTGATGTAAGGCTCTATCTCCTCTACACTTTAACCGTGATCTGGGGACAGACAAAAGACAGCAGGGTTCGTGTGGACAGAGTAGCTCTGACAAATAGCTCGGTGCCAGATTATTTAAGGATTTAAAAACAAGGAGAAGAATTTTAAACTTCTGAAATGCACAGGTAGCCAATGCAGCGATTTCAAAATTGGAGAAAAGTGATCAAATTTTCATTTTCTTTTGAGGAACTTTGCAGCAGCCTTCTGTACTAATCGGAGACGAGCAATGGAGTATTTGGACATGCCACAGTGAAGAGTTGCAATAATCCAAACGTATGGATAGCAATCTCTAAGGTTTTCTCAGAGAGAGAGGATTTGATCTTAGAGAGAAGACGGAGCTGGAAAAAACAAGAACTAATGCTCAAGAAGCTGTTTACAGTCAACAGAAGAGCATTGAAACACACTCGCTAGGCTCAGCTCGTGTGTCTGGCATCTGAAGTGGGACCTTACAGAGAAATAACGTAACGGATGGAAAGAAATATTTCTGAAACACGACGACCACTCGCCGCCTGGAGCTTTTCTAAAGCTGAGATGTCTTTTTGGTCTTTGTCACTGATATGTGGCCCGTGCTGGTCATTATTATTTACGAGGGTGCTTTATGTGTAGCTTTGCTCTTTAGTGCCGGGTAGTGTGATGGCGTGATGGTTTTTATAGAGTGCAATGCTTAATGTTTGCCTAAAAATAAGTTTACTGAAGTGTCATTATTATTTTATGCCCTGGCGCAGACCCTGTCCACCGGTGTATACGGTCCACAGAAGTGATAGACCAAAGATGGTTTTGGACAGGAGAGCCACGTCACATGACAGGCAGACCCAGTATCACTTAACCCCTTATCAAGCCTTTTTTTTTAATAGACATGAAAATGCACATTCCGAACTTAAATGGTTGTAATTCAAGAATGCTTTGGAATATAGATGTAAGATTGGTCTTGTTTTTAAGAAGTAGTTTGTAGAAGTTATATAAATTAAGAAAGTTAAACAGAAAAAAAGTTATAGAAGTTTGGGTTTATGAAGATGTACAACGTTAAAAATTTAATTATTCATATTTTATATAAAATATATATTTTCAAAACCTAGTGGACTCTAAAACTGCAAAAAAAATCAAAGACAAAAATCTGAACAAGTTGTGTTTCAAATTTTAGGTTGATATCTCAGAAAATCAGCGTTCAGTGAGATTTAGTTTGGGCGCAGTACCACACTTGGGCGCCTCCATCTCCATATGTTGTTTGAGTCTGAACCATTATTTTTTTATAATTTACATACAATTTATGAAGTAGACATCCTATTCAGAAGTAGTGCTGGAAGTTTGGCAGATTTTGAAATGAATTCATCCTCTAAGAAACACAAAAGATCACGTATGTGCATTATAGCTCGCTGCCACATCACTAATGCTGAATCTATTATTATTTTCTTTATATTTAAAACATTTTCAGAGCTTTTTTTCTAAAAGAATTGAATGGATGCTATCTTTTGAACTCTTGGCATGAAAACAAACAGGTTTCTACCATTCTTTCATGATTTTTCATGTTCATCACGATTTCAAAATAAAGGTCTGAACACGCCATAGGAGTATGAACATATTCTTGTTGTAAATTGATAAATTACTGCTCCTCTGTAATGTATTTTAAAAATCAGTCACCAAATATGTAAACTAGAGATTGTAAGCTTTCAAATGATATATAGTTTGTCAAGATTAGTTTAGGTTTAGTATAGGATATTACTGTATTAAATATGTAATGGTGCCAATATAAGGGGTTAAAGAGATACAGTTGGTACTCAACCAGAATAATACTTTTACCGCCGCCGTTCCCGTATTAAAAGTATTAAAGACATTAGCATTAGGCTAGTAAAGTGTTGATAGTGAAAGAATTAAATTATTTAGGCTACATGTAGGCTAATATTTCTGTCATTAAAGTTTTTTACTAAACATTTAATTATTTAAATAATTGAAGAAATAAAACGCTACCTGGGTTTGGGCCAGCTTTTTCCAAGCAAACCTAAATACAATCTTCAAATGCATGTTCATTTGTTGTCATGAATACAATGTTCAACTCAATGTTAAATTCCACGGGGATCTTTGGATCCTTACAACCAAGGGTGCGCGATTTGTGAATTAAGATCTGTAAGCAAGCGTCAATGCCATGCAATTAACTTGATGCGAGCAGCGAGTGGTAGCCAGTGCAGAGAGATGAACAGAGGAGTGACTTGGGCCTTTTGGGCTTGTTGAAGATAAGACGGGCTGCAGCATTCTGGATCATTTGTAGAGGTTTAGTTGCACATGATGGAAGACCGGCCAGAAGAGCATTGCAGTAATCCAGCCTAGAGATAACCAAGGCCTGGGCGAGAAGTTGTGTTGCATGCTCAGTTGGAAGGGCCTGATCTTCCTGATGTTGTGCAGTGCAAACCTGCATGATCGAGCTGTCTTTGTGATGTGGTCCGTAGTCGTGCTGTAGAGATGAATTGGCAGGGAGGACGAGAAGCTCAGTCTTTGCCAGGTTGAGCTGCAGGTGATGTTCCTTCATCCATGCCGAGATGTCCGCCAGGCAGCTTGAGATACGTGCAGCTACTGTGGGATCATCAGGTGGAAATGAGAGGTAGAGCTGGGTGTCATCAACATAGCAGTGGTAAGAGAAGCCATGTGCCAGTATGATGGGTCACAGTGATGTGGTGTAAATGGAGAAGAGGAGCGGTCCAAGAACTGAACCCTGAGGAACCCCTGTGGTCAGTTGATGTGCTTCGGATACCTCACCTCTCCATGCGACCCTGAAGGACCTACCTGTGAGATAGGACTCAAACCAGTGGAGAGGAGTACCTGTGAGATAGGACTCAAACCAGTGGAGAGGAGTACCTGTGAGATAGGACTCAAACCAGTGGAGAGGAGTACCTGTGAGATAGGACTCAAACCAGTGGAGAGGAGTTCCTGTGAGATAGGACTCAAACCAGTGGAGAGGAGTACCTGTGAGATAGGACTCAAACCAGTGGAGAGGAGTACCTGTGAGATAGGACTCAAACCAGTGGAGAGGAGTTCCTGTGAGATAGGACTCAAACCAGTGGAGAGGAGTTCCTGTGAGATAGGACTCAAACCAGTGGAGAGGAGTTCCTGTGAGATAGGACTCAAACCAGTGGAGAGGAGTTCCTGTGAGATAGGACTCAAACCAGTGGAGAGGAGTTCCTGTGAGATAGGACTCAAACCAGTGGAGAGGAGTCCCTGTGAGATAGGACTCAAACCAGTGGAGAGGAGTTCCTGTGAGATAGGACTCAAACCAGTGGAGAGGAGTTCCTGTGAGATAGGACTCAAACCAGTGGAGAGGAGTTCCTGTGAGATAGGACTCAAACCAGTGGAGAGGAGTTCCTGTGAGATAGGACTCAAACCAGTGGAGAGGAGTTCCTGTGAGATAGGACTCAAACCAGTGGAGAGGAGTTCCTGTGAGATAGGACTCAAACCAGTGGAGAGGAGTTCCTGTGAGATAGGACTCAAACCAGTGGAGAGGAGTTCCTGTGAGATAGGACTCAAACCAGTGGAGAGGAGTACCTGTGAGATAGGACTCAAACCAGTGGAGAGGAGTTCCTGTGAGATAGGACTCAAACCAGTGGAGAGGAGTTCCTGTGAGATAGGACTCAAACCAGTGGAGAGGAGTTCCTGTGAGATAGGACTCAAACCAGTGGAGAGGAGTTCCTGTGAGATAGGACTCAAACCAGTGGAGAGGAGTTCCTGTGAGATAGGACTCAAACCAGTGGAGAGGAGTACCTGTGAGATAGGACTCAAACCAGTGGAGAGGAGTTCCTGTGAGATAGGACTCAAACCAGTGGAGAGGAGTTCCTGTGAGATAGGACTCAAACCAATGGAGAGGAGTTCCTGTGAGATAGGACTCAAACCAGTGGAGAGGAGTACCTGTGAGATAGGACTCAAACCAGTGGAGAGGAGTTCCTGTGAGATAGGACTCAAACCAGTGGAGAGGAGTTCCTGTGAGATAGGACTCAAACCAGTGGAGAGGAGTTCCTGTGAGATAGGACTCAAACCAGTGGAGAGGAGTTCCTGTGAGATAGGACTCAAACCAGTGGAGAGGAGTTCCTGTGAGATAGGACTCAAACCAGTGGAGAGGAGTACCTGTGAGATAGGACTCAAACCAGTGGAGAGGAGTTCCTGTGAGATAGGACTCAAACCAGTGGAGAGGAGTTCCTGTGAGATAGGACTCAAACCAGTGGAGAGGAGTTCCTGTGAGATAGGACTCAAACCAGTGGAGAGGAGTTCCTGTGAGATAGGACTCAAACCAGTGGAGAGGAGTTCCTGTGAGATAGGACTCAAACCAGTGGAGAGGAGTACCTGTGAGATAGGACTCAAACCAGTGGAGAGGAGTTCATGTGAGATAGGACTCAAACCAGTGGAGAGGAGTTCCTGTGAGATAGGACTCAAACCAGTGGAGAGGAGTTCCTGTGAGATAGGACTCAAACCAGTGGAGAGGAGTTCATGTGAGATAGGACTCAAACCAGTGGAGAGGAGTTCCTGTGAGATAGGACTCAAACCAGTGGAGAGGAGTTCCTGTGAGATAGGACTCAAACCAGTGGAGAGGAGTTCCTGTGAGATAGGACTCAAACCAGTGGAGAGGAGTACCTGTGAGATAGGACTCAAACCAGTGGAGAGGAGTTCCTGTGAGATAGGACTCAAACCAGTGGAGAGGAGTTCCTGTGAGATAGGACTCAAACCAGTGGAGAGGAGTTCCTGTGAGATAGGACTCAAACCAGTGGAGAGGAGTTCCTGTGAGATAGGACTCAAACCAGTGGAGAGGAGTACCTGTGAGATAGGACTCAAACCAGTGGAGAGGAGTTCCTGTGAGATAGGACTCAAACCAGTGGAGAGGAGTTCCTGTGAGATAGGACTCAAACCAGTGGAGAGGAGTTCCTGTGAGATAGGACTCAAACCAGTGGAGAGGAGTTCCTGTGAGATAGGACTCAAACCAGTGGAGAGGAGTACCTGTGAGATAGGACTCAAACCAGTGGAGAGGAGTTCCTGTGAGATAGGACTCAAACCAGTGGAGAGGAGTTCCTGTGAGATAGGACTCAAACCAGTGGAGAGGAGTTCCTGTGAGATAGGACTCAAACCAGTGGAGAGGAGTACCTGTGAGATAGGACTCAAACCAGTGGAGAGGAGTTCCTGTGAGATAGGACTCAAACCAGTGGAGAGGAGTACCTGTGAGATAGGACTCAAACCAGTGGAGAGGAGTTCCTGTGAGATAGGACTCAAACCAGTGGAGAGGAGTTCCTGTGAGATAGGACTCAAACCAGTGGAGAGGAGTACCTGTGAGATAGGACTCAAACCATTGGAGAGGAGTTCCTGTGAGATAGGACTCAAACCAGTGGAGAGGAGTTCCTGTGAGATAGGACTCAAACCAGTGGAGAGGAGTTCCTGTGAGATAGGACTCAAACCAGTGGAGAGGAGTTCCTGTGAGATAGGACTCAAACCAGTGGAGAGGAGTTCCTGTGAGATAGGACTCAAACCAGTGGAGAGGAGTTCCTGTGAGATAGGACTCAAACCAGTGGAGAGGAGTACCTGTGAGATAGGACTCAAACCAGTGGAGAGGAGTTCCTGTGAGATAGGACTCAAACCAGTGGAGAGGAGTTCCTGTGAGATAGGACTCAAACCAGTGGAGAGGAGTTCCTGTGAGATAGGACTCAAACCAGTGGAGAGGAGTACCTGTGAGATAGGACTCAAACCAGTGGAGAGGAGTTCCTGTGAGATAGGACTCAAACCAGTGGAGAGGAGTCCCTGTGAGATAGGACTCAAACCAGTGGAGAGGAGTCCCTGTGAGATAGGACTCAAACCAGTGGAGAGGAGTTCCTGTGAGATAGGACTCAAACCAGTGGAGAGGAGTTCCTGTGAGATAGGACTCAAACCAGTGGAGAGGAGTTCCTGTGAGATAGGACTCAAACCAGTGGAGAGGAGTTCCTGTGAGATAGGACTCAAACCAGTGGAGAGGAGTTCCTGTGAGATAGGACTCAAACCAGTGGAGAGGAGTTCCTGTGAGATAGGACTCAAACCAGTGGAGAGGAGTACCTGTGAGATAGGACTCAAACCAGTGGAGAGGAGTTCCTGTGAGATAGGACTCAAACCAGTGGAGAGGAGTACCTGTGAGATAGGACTCAAACCATTGGAGAGGAGTTCCTGTGAGATAGGACTCAAACCAGTGGAGAGGAGTACCTGTGAGATAGGACTCAAACCAGTGGAGAGGAGTTCCTGTGAGATAGGACTCAAACCAGTGGAGAGGAGTTCCTGTGAGATAGGACTCAAACCAGTGGAGAGGAGTTCCTGTGAGATAGGACTCAAACCAGTGGAGAGGAGTTCTTGTGAGATAGGACTCAAACCAGTGGAGAGGAGTTCCTGTGAGATAGGACTCAAACCAGTGGAGAGGAGTTCCTGTGAGATAGGACTCAAACCAGTGGAGAGGAGTTCCTGTGATGCCCAGTGATGAGAGGGTGGACAGGAGGATCTGATGATTCACAGTGTCGAAGGCAGCAGACAGATCCAGGAGAATGAGAACTGATGATTTGGAGGCAGCTTTTGCGATCCGTAGGGCTTCTGTGACTGACAGCAATGCAGTCTCGGTTGAATGCCCTTTCTTGAAGCCAGATTGGTTTACATCTAGTTGGTTGGTCAGAGTGAGGAAAGATGATACTTGGTTGAAGGCAACTCGTTCAAGTGTTTTCGCAATGAATGGTAGGAGAGAGAAGGGTCTGTAATTCTCTAAGAGTGATGTGTTTAATGTCGGTTTCTTAAGCAGTGGAGTTACCCGAGCCTGCTTGAATGCTGTAGGAAAAGTGCCAGTGTGGAGGGATGAGTTGATGTGTGTGAGTGCTGGTAGAAGTGTGGGAGTATATTTTGTGCTGGTATATTTTATATATAAATCTCGAACCACAGTGCTTCGTGGTGCTGCTGCTAAACTAAATAACATTTATAGAATAATGGTGAACTTAAATAAAAACAAAATCGCAACATTTCGACAAATTATCTGAACTGTTTTTACAATTAAATTCAGGGCAATTTAGCCTAGACTACATTTAATTATAGCGAGATTTTCACCCTTGTCCGTTCCTCATTGGGAAGCGCTCACATGATAAACATGTTTGAGTAGATCCTCTGCACCTCTCGGTTTCATACGGATTACCTAATCAGATAACATTTATTAAATATCTAGACATTTAAAGGCTTTAGACCTAGCCGATTTCTTATCGTGACTGAGCGGAGGAAAGTGGCTTTCGGTTGCATGAACACTAATTCAACATGCCAGTATAAAACCCGACTTTAGAACAATGGATAGGTGTGCCAAAATACTAATTATAAACTTCAATATTTCATTCAAAATAATCTCAAAACGCTGTGTGATATTTTGAAAGCCGTGCTTGCATTAAGGCCACTGGAACCATGAACGTAACTGAAACTGGTTATGATTTTATTGTTTGTCGTTTAAACGTGCCTGTTGCATATCTTTATTTTATATAGTTTATATATTTTATATGGTCTATTGGTGAAGTAATTTATAGCATTGATTACTGTGGAGGGAGGGAGGATTCAAATAATTCAGCAGAAGCAGGGATGTTTAGACCAGAAGGAAATCCCTGTCCCCCTGGCAAATCGCACCTTGCTTAAAACCATGTTTTTACAAACTCTTTATATAGGCTAGGAACCAAAAAAAAAAGGATATCCTATATAAAAAATGTTTTTGTATGTTTGTCTGCATTAATAATAGGCTATGACATGCATTAATAGGCTAATATGAAATCTACATTAGTCTATGTTTGTTCAGGATTTGAACCCATATCATTCAAATGATCGATACGCAAGTTCTGCCACTCGGCCATGAATTTACTCACGAGAAACGCCCGGTTTCTCCAGTCTTCTCCAGAGAAGCGCTCATCGTTCGTCTCATTCCTCAATAGGATAGTAAACAAATAATCAGCTTCATTGCACCTAATTTATTTTTGTTTGTTATTTTTGTTATTATTATTATTATTTTTATTTTTTTATTACGCTGCTCCCAACGGGCAATAGGCTTGTCGCCCACCGACATCTAGGCGTAGCCTACAATATGAAATAAAGGCTATATTGTTCTCGTCTCTATTTGTAAATTATGATTCTATTTTTCTGTCCTAAACAATGTTCTATAGTATTTCATCTGTTAATTGACATTAACCCCACTAACATTTCAAAATACGGCAATTGCTGATGTCCATTTGCGCCACCTGGTGTTCATTTTGCGAATGACTTTGAAATGCGACTGGATTATTTTTACCGCGGTAGTTTTGCCGCGGTGGCTGGCGCGGCGGTAATAGGCATTCTGGTTGAGTACCATCTGTACACACATTAAAACAGATCAGAGGAATAAAATAACCAAGACAACATGTACACCTATTAAACCTCCAATATACATAAAACTACTATAATATATTGAGTAGGGAAAAACGTGTCATATGAGACAGTTTCACGTAGTATTAAATAGATAGGCTCAATTTGAAAACGAGAAGTGCTTTTGTAAACTGCTTTCCAACAGTTACTGCTCTGATATGTGATGGCCTGAAAATTAATTATTTAAATAGAGTCAATTTAAGTATAGAGTCATTTTTACGGTGACATTTCAAACTTGCAAAGATTGTAAAATACAAACTGAACTCATTAAACTAACATTAACATTACTGACAAAATGTTTCTGTTCATATATTGTACTTCAGATTGTGTGAATGTTTTATGTTGAAATATTTGTAAAAGATTGCACAGAATGCTGAGAGAGACTATACTGACCAATTAGGAACAATTCCCCTTTCCCTCTTTGCAGTGTGGACAGCAGACTAGTGAACCGCTAATGTGCTTAAGCTTCTCATTGTAGAGTAACTCTTCTGTAATCCATAAATCCTCTTCATAAAACCCACCTGTGTGAAATATGCTGAGCCTTGAGCATGTCTATGGCATTTCAAGTGCCAAGGGTAACCGTAGTCCACCTGACACCACACAAAATACAAATGCGCTTTACAACTAGTATTCTCGTCTTTAAGAACTACTTATTCTTGAATTCATATACTTATTTAAATTTGATGTGTTATATTTATAATACCAATTAATAAGAGCAGGGTTACACTTTATTTCGATACTCCAGTTTACATTTTACTACTATAAGTGATTTTGCAACTACAGTACATGTCAATCACTCTCATTAGAGTATTAGTAGACTCTGTTAGGTTAGCAGAATAAGTTGACCTGTACTTGCAAAGTTACTTGTATTCAGTAGAATGTCTGTTGGAGGAGCATCACAATAAAGTGTTAGCAGATATTAAGCAGATAATCGACTAATACTCTTGATGAGAGTTAGTTGACATGTAGTTATGCAAAGTTCCTTATAGTTATTAGAATGTCAAAAGTGGACTATCGAAATAAAGTGTTGTCAAGAACAGTAGCTAAAGAGCTTTCCAGCATTCTGGTCCTTAGCTCAAGTGGTAGGCTAATGAATGGCACTAATATCCCCAAGGTTGTGAGTTCACTTCCCAGGAAACGCAAACTAGCGAAAACAAAAACTATTTATCAAGACCAATATATTCCACAACAGTATTGTTAAGGATCTTGTAGTGTGCAAAACTCGACCTCTGCATTTGACTTGTCTTTGGTTCTCCTCTACCTCACAGTAACCCAGTATACCTTGTTAGTACTAATGCACCACAGGTAATCACAGTAACATTGAACGTTCTGTGGTTTGACAACAAGGAAGTCTTCATTTCTTAAACTTGCATATTGAATAATTTCAAACCAAACACACTTCATTTTGTCAAATGTTTTGATTAAAATGTGCTTGTGCTATCTTCAAAAATATCCCTTGGTTTAACATTTTTTTGTCTGTTGTCAAACTATTTAGTTTGTTGGAATTATTCATGTATTTTTAAGTGTCCAAATACTTTTCGGGGCGTCTACATTGTTGCTTACATGGTGCAACCCAACAGGGCCAATTCTCACTATTAACTGACTACTAACTACGACATTTGCCTCATTAAACTTCTAATTACTGCTTATCAATAGTTAGTAAGATATTTGTTAAGGTAACACTTTATAATACTGTTCCTTCATTAATGAATAACTACACAGGAGCAAATGAGTAACACACTATTAATGGTCTAGTAACTACTATTAACTAACAAGAATGAGTTAGTAAGTAATTAGCTAATCAGTAACTACTATTTTTCATTCCTCACCGAAGACTACTAAGAACTACTATATACTGGTTCATAGTTAATATTAATAATGCATAATGTATAATATTAAGTAATGGTAACACACTAGTAATGACTAAAGTGTTACCAAATCCATCGGAAGGAATTACTATTCAAAATATTACAAAAATCTAAAAAGCTTGCAATGACTTTAGTCAATATTAAGTAGTTATCATGTTTTTCACTTTAGATACTGATCCAAAAAATCAGTCATTCCTTTAGAAGGATGTAGTAACACTTGAGTCATTACTAGTGGGTTACCATTACTTAATATTATATATTATGCATTATTCATGTTAATTATGGACCTTGTATATAGTAGTCCTCTGGTAGGTATGAATAATAGTAGTTATTGATTAGCGAATAGTGAACTACCACATTCAACTGAACGCTATTACTTACTAATTTGTTAATCAGAGTTTCTTGTTAGTTAATGGTAGTTACTCATTTGTTCCTGTGTAGTTATTAATGAATGAAGGAACAGTATTATAAAGTGTTACCGTTAAAGGATGGGATGTAGAATATGATCATGCAGAATAAAGCATTAATATGTGATTTATACATACTAATAAACAGCTATCCTAGTAATATGCTAGTTCATAGTGAGAATTGGACCTTAAACTAAACGGTTACCTTTTTTATTACTTTTATCACTGCTTACCTGCTGGTCAGGTACAACCTTAATAACTTGATAAGTTGCCAGATATGCAGTGCAATGATGGCGGGGATTATTTTATTAGCTCTGGCCTAAATAGACTGGTGCTGACAGCCTGGAAACATCCGCTAATCCCGAGCGAGTCTCTATAAAGCGGGGTGCATGAACGCCCCAACCAGTCGTAGCACGGTCCTGCCTCGTTTCTCTACATTCCTGCCAAGTCATCCATAGACTACCGCAGAAGGGGCTGAGCACAACATCCAACCGCAGCCATGAACGGTACAGAGGGACCGGCATTCTACGTGCCTATGTCCAATGCCACCGGCGTTGTTAGGAGCCCGTACGAATATCCCCAGTACTACCTGGTGGCACCATGGGCCTACGCCTGCCTGGCCGCTTACATGTTCTTCCTCATTCTCACCGGCTTCCCCATCAACTTCCTCACTCTGTACGTCACCCTCGAGCACAAGAAGCTGCGCACACCCCTCAACTACATTCTGCTGAACCTCGCCGTCGCCGATCTCTTCATGGTGTTCGGCGGCTTCACCACAACGATCTACACCTCGATGCATGGCTACTTCGTGTTGGGACGCCTCGGCTGCAACATCGAAGGCTTCTTCGCAACGCTGGGTGGTGAAATAGCGCTCTGGTCCATTGTTACGCTGGCCATCGAGAGGTGGCTCGTCGTCTGCAAGCCCATCAGCAACTTCCGCTTCGGAGAGAACCACGCCATCATGGGTGTGGCCTTCACGTGGGTCATGGCCAGCTCCTGCGCTGTGCCTCCCCTGGTCGGCTGGTCCCGCTACATCCCCGAGGGCATGCAGTGCTCATGCGGAGTCGATTACTACACTCGTGCCGAGGGCTACAACAACGAGTCCTTCGTCATCTACATGTTCCTTGTCCACGCCCTCATCCCGTTCATTATCATCTTCTTCTGCTACGGCCGTCTGGTCTGCACTGTGAAGGAAGCCGCTGCCCAGCAGCAGGAGTCCGAGACCACGCAGAGGGCCGAGCGCGAGGTCACCCGCATGGTCATCCTCATGGGCTTCGCCTACCTGGTGTGTTGGCTCCCCTATGCCAGCGTGGCCTGGTACATCTTCATCAACAAGGGATCCGAATTCGGGCCGGTCTTCATGACAATACCCGCCTTCTTTGCCAAGACCTCTGCTGTCTACAACCCGCTCATCTACATCTGCTTGAACAAGCAGTTCCGCCACTGCATGATCACCACCCTGTGCTGCGGCAAGAACCCCTTCGAGGAGGAAGAAGGCGCCTCCACCACCGCATCCAAGACCGAGGCTTCCTCCGTGTCGTCCAGCTCCGTGTCCCCAGCATAAACACACGGACGTGACGCACGACGAGCAGCGACATGCACTGGGCTTCGACGGCAACCCACTCAGAGACCACGGAGCGCTCAGCCCAGGGAAACGAGCGACCGCTACCACTTGCAGAAAAAATCGTCTGTCAGTTTTCCTTTTTGTATTTTTACAAAACCCAATTGGTTCAACCAAAAGACAGTTCTGAAAGAGGACAGACCATGTCCCAGTTTCAGTACATCCAGCGAGTCCAGCGTAATGGTGCATAAGATTCTTTTTGTTTTTCTTCCTAAAATGCAGCAAAAGGAAAAAATATCTTAACTCTCTTACTGCTGGACTCCTTATACTGGCTTTGTTGTGATTGTAGAGGCATGTATTCAAGGCAACGTAACAATAAAAAGCACTTTGCAAATGAAATCGCTCTGTTTATGTGTTGATTGAGCTGTGATGGTGATGAAATGTCAAAATAGTATTCTAAACTGAATAAACAAGATTTCTGCTGAGAGCTTTAATGTGATGTATATATTCGCTGTAAAGGAAGGCTGTGAGAACATTTAGAATCAAGATCAGAACAATACTGCAAAGTTTCAGAATTAGTACGTAGTACATCCTACAAGAGTTAGAATTGTACACACATTCCTATACAATACACACAATTTATTCTGGATATTATAAGAGTAATGTTATTCAATGCAAGTTTAAGACAGTGGCGAGCCTCACTGTCACCTTGGATTAAAGGCTTTATGAAGGATGATTTGACAGATATGTATGGATGAATTAGGTCGGATCAGAACTGACGTGTTAATCCAGCTCTAGGTCAGAGTGGTGAAAATAGATAATGATTATGTATAGTTGGCCTTTCACTGGCATCTGTTTAAATAGGAACACAGACGCACAGCAACTTTGAACTGAACTCTTCTGTAGTCGAAAGTATGTAAATCATGTATTCAACAAGTTTGAAAAAAGAAAATGAAAACTCATACTATCTGTCCGATATAGTATTCCAAATTAGAATTAGTGCGTCCCAAATTGAAGTATGTTGAACATTAGCACAGTCTACTTTTCCCGGTTGGGATCCGTGCTCACTCTAACGGCCCACAACCCATTACACGTGGGACGAGGATTCGATTAGAACAACAAACGCGAACAAAAAGTGTTAAAAAAAATAAAAACATGGCGGATGTGCGAGTCAGACGGTTAAGTAGAGAGGTTTAGATAAAGGGGTTTAAGTGATTAATAATCAGTTTCTAACCTGATGAAAATATTCTAAATTAAAGTCCTTGGATTTAAACAGATTCAGTACTCTTTCAGAAGATGTTTAATAGCGCCCCCTACAGTATAACAGTGAAAACACAGAAAGCCAGAAAATTACAGCAATCCCTTAAAAGATAATCCCTTCAAATCTTTGTGTATTCATTCATTAGGTAGATAATTTCCTAAGTAACTTCCCAGTGAAGTACAATTCAAATAACCATACACTCAATGAAGAATATGCTATATAGACGCACGGATGCAGGGCTATCATGACACTCTCACCTGAATATTTTTGAGAGACATTCCTCGGTTGTTGATTGTACTTTTCCCTTTCTGTAGCAATTTGAGAACACAGCACAAGCGAGCCAAGGCCACATGTAGACATGATACAGGGACATAAGAAGGCTCTTAGTTCAGCACTGAAAGAATAATCTGACCAAACAACACAAAAGTTCCCAGTAATTTAGAGCTTAATATTAGTACCTGAAAGAAACATTAGTACATTTACATTTATTAATTTAGCAGACGCTTTTATCCAAAGCGTCTTACAAATGAGAACAATAGAAGCAATTAAACTAGCAGTAGGACAACAGTGTGTGAGTGCTATGACCCTTCGCAGTTCAATCCAACGTAGTTTTTTATTTTATTTTTTAAGATAGAATATAGGAGAAAGTTTTAGTATTACTGGATCAAGTGCTGCTGAAAAAGATACGTCTTCAGCAATTTCTTAAAAATGGCTACGGACTCCGCAGATCTGGCTGAGTTAGGCAGATCATTCCACCAGCAGGGAGCAGTCATGGTGAAGGTCCGAGAGAGAGATTTCGTGCCTCTTTGAGATGGCACCACAAGACGCTGCTCGCTTGCAGAGCGCAAGTTTCTGGAAGGCACATAAGTCTGAAGTAATGAGTTCAGGTACAGGGGAGCAGTGCCAGTGGTTGTTCTGTAGGCAAACGTCAGTGACTTCAATTTGATGCGAGCGGCAATTTAGTGAGGAGAGGAGTGACGTGTGCTCTCTTCGGCTCGTTGAAGACCGCTCTAGCTGCAGCTTCTGGATCAGTTGCAGAGGTTTGACAGTGCAAGCTGGGAGACCAGCCAGGAGAGCATTACAATAGTCCAGTCTGGATAGAACAAGTGCCTGAACAAGGAGTTGTGCAGCTCTGATAGGAAGGGCCTGATCCTCCTGATGTTGTACAAGGCAAATCTGCATGACCGGGCAGTGCTAGCAATGTGGTCTGTGAAGATCAATTGGTCATCAATTACAACTCCAAGGTTCCTGGCTGATCTTGATGGAGTTATGGATGACGAGCTGAATGGTGAAGTTGTGATGAAGTGCTGGGTTAGCCGGGATTACAAGTAGCTCTGTCTTCGCAAGGTTTAGTTGAAGGTGGTGGTCCTTCATCCAGCCAGAAATGTCTGTAAGGCTGAGATGCGAGCGGCTACCGTCGGATCATCCGGCTGGAATGAGAGGTAGAGTTGTGTGTCATCAGCGTAGCAGTGATAGGAAAAGCCATGTTTCTGTATCACAGATCTTAGTGATGTCATGTAGATTGAGAAGAGAAGTGGTCCAAGCACTGAGCCCTGAGGCACTCCAGTAGCTAGATGTTGGGTCTTAGACACCCTAAAGGACCCTGAGAAATAAGACTTGAGCCACAGGTACCTTCAGTTAGGGTTAGGGTTAGGGGGGTTAGGGGGCAGTGGGTCTGCAAGTCAGCTTGGTTATAATGTTTCTTAAACGTAGTGTAATTTCACACCACCACAATGAACACAAGATTGTGCATTTGTATGGAAAACTTTATTTGATAATAAAAATAGCATTCACAGACTTCTTTTTGATAGCTACATATACATTGTGATCCATTCAAACAAGAAAGAAGAAAAAAAGTCCACGTCTACTTGAACTTAGACTAATGTTATGTATAACTTCATGAGTCAAATAAAGCTATGGACAATGCAGAATTTTTATATATGCATCGTTTTGTAAAAAAAAAAAAAAAAAAAGACCAGACCATTTTAACAACAGAAAAAAGCATTTAAAATCCATAGAACTTTGCAGAGACCACAGACAGTACACGAGATCTGTAGAAACGAAGCAGGCTATCCATCACAACAGATATTCACCCGCCTTCCATGAAAAAACATCAGTCTCCCACCTTTCCTGGAGGGAGGAAAACAAAACTAACGTCACATATGCCTGATTCTGCGTACACATGATCGTAGTCCCAGCGAGCTGAGTATAAACATGTTAGTATCTTCTTCTAGGTGGACATCTTTCATAAATTCTTTTTTTGTACAGAGAAAAGGCAACAGTATCCTTTCCTACACTGGTTTAAAGTACATACAGTAATAAAAGTCTGTACAAAAGACAGCGGCGGATTCGTCCATTTCCATACAGTACAGTACTATTCAGATGACACTGAAGGAACTCCCTCTTCTTGCTCCTGGTCGAGAGATTACGGTCCTGTCGAAACGGACAGGTATTGCGCGGTGAGAGCGTGACGGAAACACGCGTGGCTCAGTTCGGCAGATTGTGCCAGGTGCCGTTTTCATGGAGTCTCCTGTAACTGGACGTTCAGGCCACACATTTCTCAACACCGTTCAGAAATTCAGAGCCTGTCAATGGCCTTTGGTACTGGACTGTGTGGAGGTAAATGTGGCTGTGTAATGGACGCTCCAAAGTATTTCAGACCTTGATTGAGATGATTGTGAACTGCCACTAATAAGTATGCAGGGACTAAAATCAGACAACTGTTGTACTCGTATCTCATTCCTCCAGTGTTTGCATGTATTGGCTCAGTTCCTGTAGCTCAACTGCTCTCAGTGCTTCATCTTCCAGAGGAACACCTGCTGATAAAACATACAGCTCCAACGCACTTTTTAAAAGCACCTGATTAGTTCATAAAATATACATTTTGTAATAACTTGCTTTAAGCTAATGTCGGGTCAAGTTTTCTGTACACATGTGCCTTTAGTCTAATTTCTGGTGATTATGGAAAAAAAAAACTAAACAACAGCAACAACAAAATTTTGTGCCACAAGATAATGCCTTTCTGCTCTCAGTTCTTCCGCGCTTTTTTTTTTGCTAATGGGCGGCTCGTGCCTCAGTCCAGTGCAGTGTTAAGACAAGGTCAGATAGTGTCCGAATGATGCTTTTCAGCCCATCAAGTTACACTTAAATTTTTCAAAAAATAAATATACAGCTTCAATATATTACCTCTTAAACAGTAGCATCATAGTTGGAGTTCCAGTTTTGCCACATCTACTCAAATGTACAAACAAAAAAACACACGTTGAATGCTTGTGCTCTGGTTCAATAAATCTGAATCTGGAGAAAAGAGGACACAAAGTAGATGCATTTGTAGAGAACAAAACAGTTTTAGTCCGTACCTTCTTGACAAAACATGGATCTCACTCGCAACAACATATAAACAAATGGACAGATGAAACTAGAACCCCACTGCTGAAGGAGTGCTGAAGCGGTCAGATACTGAGGTCTGCGTGGTTCTCCTTGTAAAGCCGTCTCCTGCTGGGAGAGTTCTGGCCGATCCCGATCCCGCTCCCGGCTCTCAGAGCATTGTAATAATCCCTCAGCTGCGGAGTGATGCCCTCCTCCAGGAGACTCCCGTCGCTGCTGCTGTCCGATCTCCCGCGGGAGGCTCTTTCACCGTTCAGGAAATATCCCTGTCTTTCAGCCTGACTGGACGGAGAGCCGTTGTGCAGAAGGTTCCTGTTCTTTAGCCCGCGCTCAGGTGTGCGTCCGAGTGTTTGGGCCACGGCTCTGTCGGGTCGCTCCGGGGTGCGTCCGAGTGTTTGGGCCACGGCTCTGTCGGGTCGCTCCGGGGTGCGTCCGAGTGTTTGGGCCACGGCTCTGTCGGGTCGCTCCGGGGTGCGTCCGAGTGTTTGGGCCACGGCTCTGTCGGGTCGCTCCGGGGTGCGTCCGAGTGTTTGGGCCACGGCTCTGTCGGGTCGCTCCGGGGTGCGTCCGAGTGTTTGGGCCACGGCTCTGTCGGGTCGCTCCGGGGTGCGTCCGAGTGTTTGGGCCACGGCTCTGTCGGGTCGATCCGGGGTGCGTCCGAGTGTTTGGGCCACGGCTCTGTCGGGTCGCTCCGGGGTGTGGCCCAGCGTTTCGTTCGTGAAGTAGCCCTCGCTGCTGGGGTTTCGGCGGGGCGTCTGCGGGTCTCGTTGGGAACGGGAATGCCTCTCAGGAGTGGAGATCTGGCTCAGCAGGTCCTGGGAAGAGGCCTGATAGCTGCGTTCAGGGGACTGATCTTTATAAGATCGAGTGATGCGGCGGTCCACAGACTTGGCCCGACGGCGGTCCGGAGAGCTGTTGCGCTTCCGGCCGGAGGAGCGATCCAAGGATCCACTACGCATCTGAGATCCGGTGATACTTTCCCTGTCTATGGATGGTTTGCGGCCTTGTCTCTGTAGATCCTGATTGGAAGATTTCCTCCCGAATCCGCCCTCTTTCCTTAATGTTTTGAAGAGCTTGGCAATGCCACTCTCGGACTCGGACTTCTTGACCCTGCGGTGGGAGTTGTTTTTGGGGCTGTGCTGGTTGTTCCAGGACAGGTGGTGCGGATCCGGGCCGGTGTCCTTCTCTCGCTCCGGCTGTCTGGCCTTCAGGTGTTGCTGCTTGGGCTGGGATGGGGTGGGATATTCGGACGTATAGCTGGACTCTGACGGAGGATGAAACGGGCCGCTGACCAGCAAAGTCCTCACTTCCGAATTATTTTGTGGCCCGGGCGAGGGAGGGTAGCTGTCATTTGGGCCGTCTGGAAATGAATGAAGAAAGGCTTTCAGTTAGGAACACTAGCAGCACTCAGCTTGTATAGGGCCTTGCACACAGAGTCCGAAATGTTCATATGCATTTTTTCATATTCGTCATTCGGTGGCTCTGACTTGTCAAACATCTCTCAAAATGCTGGCTACGGATGCGAAAAACGCAGAAAATCGAGCCTGATCCGAAAATATTTTTGACGGGCGAAAGTTTCGGAGCCAGTGTTGTAAATGTGATTGACACAACGTGAGGTCGTATTTTTTAACGTGCGAGAATTTCGGACTCAGTATGCAAGGACCTTAAAAGTAAAGACGTCACATGACCTTTTAACAAGCAGGCAGCACTTCATGCAATCACACATGGAAGCAAAATGCTCACACAACAACCAGTCAAAGCTTTGGACACAGACCTACTCATTCTTTATTATATCAAGTCAACAATAAACAATGACACAAATCGAAGAATGGAAGTTATGTAGTGACCAAAGAATCTTATGTCTAAGTTTCTGTAAAGTACCAGTTTGCCCTCGAGGGCTGCGCTCCTGCAAAGTTCAGCTCCAACCCGGATCAAACTCGCCTGATCAAGCTCCTCAAGCTCCTCAGGATCACTGTAGTTGCAGACAGGTGAGTTTGGTCGAGGCTGGAGCTGGACTGGTCTAGTTTATAGCTCTGAAAACTATGTTTGGGTTCATCGGAACGATCAGCTGCAGCTGCCAACACACAAACGACAGAAATCTCTTCTGCTCAAGCATATCACTTTCAGACACGTGAGAGGCACAATCAGTGTGGAGTAATTTAAGTGACTCAAATCGTCAAATTTGGAGGCATCACCAACGGATATTTGCTCCAAAAGCCTTGCGTCCTTATTATTGTCACACAGATATACAGTGTCGGACACTTTCAGGCATTTCCCAAATGTGATCATGTTTTAAAGTGCCCCTAATATGTTTGTTTTATTCTTCAAATATTATCTTTCATGCATTGTGTAATAAAGCTGTTTATGTATGTAAAAAGTGCAAAGTTTTAAAGATCAAAGTGTAGATAAATTGAGTTTTTGTCTAATAAAAGAAAGAATCGGTTCTGAACTGAAACGAGTCGTCAGTAATTCAGTCTCACTTCCTGCTGTACCTGTGTAGGTTTGTAACTAATTAGCATAATGCCATCCTCTGGTCTTGATTGGATGAACAGTGTCTCTTTGCCCCGCCCTCAAACACTGTAGTTTATCTGAGACTGGAGGAGTTTGGTTCGTGTTGTTCATGTCGAGAAGACACTGTTTTCTTTTTTTCTTTTTTCTTGCTTTTTAGATTACATAACAAAGACGACATGTTATAACAACACAAACTTTGACATAAACATTCACTTATTCACATACAGATAATCAAAAGAAAAGAAAGGGAAACAAATCAAAGACGCTGTCAAAGCAAATTAACTTTGATGAGATTGATACGGTAAAACCCATGCCATCGTTACTGTTCGTATCACTGCGTATCAAGAGCTGAGATTCAGATATTATAATGAGCGTTTGTTTTCTGACCAATCACAGCAGAGCAGCTCTCAGAGAGGCGGGGTTTAGAGAGACTGAATCTTCGATGGAAGCGTTTCAGAAACAGAGAAGAGAGCTGACGCTGCAGTGCAGATTATGAGGACATTACAGTGTTTTTGATCATGGATGCATGTAGGAGACACCAAAACAACATTAGGAGCCTTTAAAACAGCACAATAGGGGCACTTTAATACAATTAGGTGGATGAAGGGTTTTAGGACACCTCTGGAAAACAAGATGTCAAAAACTCTCAGTTCCCTGCGTTGCAACAGGAGCACGGCTCCCTCCGTAACTCTTCCTGAACGCAAGGGTTTTCAGGAGGTTTGCTCATAATTGAGAAGGTTTGGAAAGTATATTTTTTATGGACATTTTTAGAATTTGTCTTGGTGTTTCCCTCCACCAATGTTCCATAATTCACATAATAATAGGGTGATGGAAACATATTAGATGTCACAACGCAAAAAAACATTAATGGTCCAAAAAATAGGCTTAGTTTTCTTAATGCAAAATCAGATTTTGATTTTAAAAACACGCGGACATGCTCTTGACAGCTTTCGTAACATTCACCCATCTGTTATCAGCCATTAACAGAACAACAACATCACGCATGCATCCGAGCATCATCCATCGGGAATATGAATCCATTGAGCATGGGGTCATAGGTCAGTGGGATGAAAGCGTGGCATGAGGGCGGGTGAGGGAACAACACACGCTTGTGACGCGCCACTGGGTGAAGGGAAGGGTTGACACACACTGTGCTTTACAAACCGTGGCTTGGTTTTGACCCATAAGGTAGTAGCAGGGCTCGCCCAACTTATCACTCCTCAGACAGGCAGCGAGATGCGGACCCATCATAGCTGAGGAGCCCAGCAGAGAACAGAGAGAAAAACAGGGGTGAATCAAGAGAACACGGGCTGAATACTGTTCAGAAGAGCTCACTACAGACGCTGAAGACTGTTCAGAAGAGCTCACTACAGACCCTGAAGACTGTTCAGAAGAGCTCACTACAGACCCTGAAGACTGTTCAGAAGAGCTCACTACAGACCCTGAAGACTGTTCAGAAGAGCTCACTACAGACCCTGAAGACTGTTCAGAAGAGCTCAATACAGACCCTGAACACTGTTCAGAAGAGCTCACTACAGACCCTGAAGACTGTTCAGAAGAGCTCACTACAGATGCTGAATACTGTTCAGAAGAGCTCACTACAGACCCTGAAGACTGTTCAGAAGAGCTCAATACAGACCCTGAAGACTGTTCAGAAGAGCTCACTACAGACCCTGAAGACTGTTCAGAAGAGCTCACTACAGACGCTGAATACTGTTCAGAAGAGCTCAATACAGACCCTGAAGACTGTTCAGAAGAGCTCACTACAGACCCTGAAGACTGTTCAGAAGAGCTCACTACAGACCCTGAAGACTGTTCAGAAGAGCTCACTACAGACCCTGAAGACTGTTCAGAAGAGCTCATTACAGACGCTGAAGACTGTTCAGAAGAGCTCATTACAGACGCTGAAGACTGTTCAGAAGAGCTCACTACAGACCCTGAAGACTGTTCAGAAGAGCTCACTACAGACCCTGAAGACTTCAGAAGAGCTCACTACAGACCCTGAAGACTGTTCAGAAGAGCTCATTACAGACGCTGAAGACTGTTCAGAAGAGCTCACTACAGACCCTGAAGACTGTTCAGAAGAGCTCACTACAGACCCTGAAGACTGTTCAGAAGAGCTCACTACAGATGCTGAATACTGTTCAGAAGAGCTCACTACAGACCCTGAAGACTGTTCAGAAGAGCTCACTACAGACCCTGAAGACTGTTCAGAAGAGCTCACTACAGACCCTGAAGACTGTTCAGAAGAGCTCACTACAGACCCTGAAGACTGTTCAGAAGAGCTCACTACAGATGCTGAATACTGTTCAGAAGAGCTCACTACAGACCCTGAAGACTGTTCAGAAGAGCTTACTACAGACCCTGAAGACTGTTCAGAAGAGCTCACTACAGACCCTGAAGACTGTTCAGAAGAGCTCACTACAGACCCTGAAGACTGTTCAGAAGAGCTCACTACAGACCCTGAATACTGTTCAGAAGAGCTCACTACAGACCCTGAAGACTGTTCAGAAGAGCTCACTACAGACCCTGAATACTGTTCAGAAGAGCTCACTACAGACCCTGAAGATTGTTCAGAAGAGCTCACTACAGACCCTGAAGACTGTTCAGAAGAGCTCACTACAGACCCTGAACACTGTTCAGAAGAGCTCACTACAGATGCTGAATACTGTTCAGAAGAGCTCACTACAGACCCTGAAGACTGTTCAGAAGAGCTCACTACAGACCCTGAAGATTGTTCAGAAGAGCTCACTACAGACCCTGAAGACTGTTCAGAAGAGCTCACTACAGACCCTGAACACTGTTCAGAAGAGCTCACTACAGATGCTGAAGACTGTTCAGAAGAGCTCACTACAGACCCTGAAGACTGTTCAGAAGAGCTCACTACAGACCCTGAAGACTGTTCAGAAGAGCTCACTACAGACCCTGAATACTGTTCAGAAGAGCTCACTACAGATGCTGAAGACTGTTCAGAAGAGCTCACTACAGATGCTGAATACTGTTCAGAAGAGCTCACTACAGATGCTGAATACTGTTCAGAAGAGCTCACTACAGACCCTGAATACTGTTCAGAAGAGCTCACTACAGACCCTGAAGACTGTTCAGAAGAGCTCACTACAGACCCCGAAGACTGTTCAGAAGAGCTCACTACAGATGCTGAAGACTGTTCAGAAGAGCTCACTACAGACCCTGAAGACTGTTCAGAAGAGCTCACTACAGACCCTGAATACTGTTCAGAAGAGCTCACTACAGACCCTGAATACTGTTCAGAAGAGCTCACTACAGACGCTGAAGACTGTTCAGAAGAGCTCACTACAGACCCTGAATACTGTTCAGAAGAGCTCACTACAGACCCTGAATACTGTTCAGAAGAGCTCACTACAGACCCTGAATACTGTTCAGAAGAGCTCACTACAGACCCTGAATACTGTTCAGAAGAGCTCACTACAGACCCTGAATACTGTTCAGAAGAGCTCACTACAGACCCTGAATACTGTTCAGAAGAGCTCACTACAGACCCTGAATACTGTTCAGAAGAGCTCACTACAGACCCTGAATACTGTTCAGAAGAGCTCACTACAGACCCTGAATACTGTTCAGAAGAGCTCACTACAGACGCTGAATACTGTTCAGAAGAGCTCACTACAGACCCTGAAGACTGTTCAGAAGAGCTCACTACAGACCCTGAAGACTGTTCAGAAGAGCTCACTACAGACCCTGAATACTGTTCAGAAGAGCTCACTACAGACCCTGAATACTGTTCAGAAGAGCTCACTACAGACCCTGAATACTGTTCAGAAGAGCTCACTACAGACACTGAATACTGTTCAGAAGAGCTCAATACAGACCCTGAATACTGTTCAGAAGAGCTCACTACAGACCCTGAAGACTGTTCAGAAGAGCTCACTACAGACCCTGAAGACTGTTCAGAAGAGCTCACTACAGACCCTGAATACTGTTCAGAAGAGCTCACTACAGACCCTGAATACTGTTCAGAAGAGCTCACTACAGACCCTGAATACTGTTCAGAAGAGCTCACTACAGACCCTGAATACTGTTCAGAAGAGCTCACTACAGACCCTGAAGACTGTTCAGAAGAGCTCACTACAGACCCTGAATACTGTTCAGAAGAGCTCACTACAGACCCTGAATACTGTTCAGAAGAGCTCACTACAGACCCTGAATACTGTTCAGAAGAGCTCACTACAGACCCTGAATACTGTTCAGAAGAGCTCAATACAGACCCTGAATACTGTTCAGAAGAGCTCACTACAGACCCTGAATACTGTTCAGAAGAGCTCACTACAGACCCTGAATACTGTACAGAAGAGCTCAATACAGACACTGAATACTGTTCAGAAGAGCTCATTACAGACCCTGAATACTGTTCAGAAGAGCTCACTACAGACCCTGAAGACTGTTCAGAAGAGCTCACTACAGACCCTGAAGACTGTTCAGAAGAGCTCATTACAGACCCTGAAGACTGTTCAGAAGAGCTCACTACAGACACTGAATACTGTTCAGAAGAGCTCACTACAGACCCTGAATACTGTTCAGAAGAGCTCACTACAGACCCTGAATACTGTTCAGAAGAGCTCACTACAGACCCTGAAGACTGTTCAGAAGAGCTCACTACAGACACTGAATACTGTTCAGAAGAGCTCACTACAGACCCTGAATACTGTTCAGAAGAGCTCACTACAGACCCTGAATACTGTTCAGAAGAGCTCATTACAGACCCTGAAGACTGTTCAGAAGAGCTCACTACAGACCCTGAATACTGTTCAGAAGAGCTCACTACAGACCCTGAATACTGTTCAGAAGAGCTCACTACAGACCCTGAATACTGTTCAGAAGAGCTCACTACAGACCCTGAAGACTGTTCAGAAGAGCTCACTACAGACACTGAATACTGTTCAGAAGAGCTCACTACAGACGCTGAATACTGTACAGAAGAGCTCACTACAGACCCTGAATACTGTACAGAAGAGCTCACTACAGACACTGAATACTGTTCAGAAGAGCTCACTACAGACACTGAATACTGTTCAGAAGAGCTCAATACAGACACTGAATACTGTTCAGAAGAGCTCACTACAGACCCTGAATACTGTTCAGAAGAGCTCACTACAGACACTGAATACTGTTCAGAAGAGCTCACTACAGACCCTGAATACTGTTCAGAAGAGCTCACTACAGACCCTGAATACTGTACAGAAGAGCTCAATACAGACCCTGAATACTGTTCAGAAGAGCTCACTACAGACCCTGAATACTGTTCAGAAGAGCTCACTACAGACACTGAATACTGTTCAGAAGAGCTCACTACAGACCCTGAATACTGTTCAGAAGAGCTCACTACAGACCCTGAATACTGTTCAGAAGAGCTCACTACAGACACTGAATACTGTTCAGAAGAGCTTAATACAGATGCTGAATACTGTTCAGAAGAGCTCACTACAGACCCTGAATACTGTACAGAAGAGCTCAATACAGACCCTGAATACTGTTCAGAAGAGCTCACTACAGACCCTGAATACTGTTCAGAAGAGCTCACTACAGACACTGAATACTGTTCAGAAGAGCTCACTACAGACGCTGAAGACTGTTCAGAAGAGCTCACTACAGACCCTGAATACTGTTCAGAAGAGCTCACTACAGACCCTGAATACTGTTCAGAAGAGCTCACTACAGACCCTGAATACTGTTCAGAAGAGCTCACTACAGACCCTGAATACTGTTCAGAAGAGCTCACTACAGACCCTGAATACTGTTCAGAAGAGCTCACTACAGACCCTGAATACTGTTCAGAAGAGCTCACTACAGACACTGAATACTGTTCAGAAGAGCTCACTACAGACACTGAATACTGTTCAGAAGAGCTCACTACAGACCCTGAATACTGTTCAGAAGAGCTCACTACAGACCCTGAATACTGTTCAGAAGAGCTCACTACAGACACTGAATACTGTTCAGAAGAGCTCACTACAGACCCTGAATACTGTTCAGAAGAGCTCACTACAGACCCTGAATACTGTTCAGAAGAGCTCACTACAGACACTGAATACTGTTCAGAAGAGCTCACTACAGACACTGAATACTGTTCAGAAGAGCTCACTACAGACCCTGAATACTGTTCAGAAGAGCTCACTACAGACACTGAATACTGTTCAGAAGAGCTCACTACAGACACTGAATACTGTTCAGAAGAGCTCACTACAGACACTGAATACTGTTCAGAAGAGCTCACTACAGACACTGAATACTGTTCAGAAGAGCTCACTACAGACACTGAATACTGTTCAGAAGAGCTCACTACAGACACTGAATACTGTTCAGAAGAGCTCAATACAGACCCTGAATACTGTTCAGAAGAGCTCACTACAGACCCTGAATACTGTACAGAAGAGCTCAATACAGACACTGAATACTGTTCAGAAGAGCTCACTACAGACCCTGAATACTGTTCAGAAGAGCTCACTACAGACCCTGAATACTGTACAGAAGAGCTCAATACAGACCCTGAATACTGTTCAGAAGAGCTCACTACAGAACCTGAATACTGTTCAGAAGAGCTCACTACAGACACTGAATACTGTTCAGAAGAGCTCACTACAGACCCTGAATACTGTTCAGAAGAGCTCAATACAGACCCTGAATACTGTTCAGAAGAGCTCACTACAGACCCTGAATACTGTTCAGAAGAGCTCACTACAGACCCTGAATACTGTTCAGAAGAGCTCACTACAGACCCTGAAGACTGTTCAGAAGAGCTCACTACAGACCCTGAATACTGTTCAGAAGAGCTCACTACAGACCCTGAATACTGTTCAGAAGAGCTCACTACAGACCCTGAAGACTGTTCAGAAGAGCTCACTACAGACACTGAATACTGTTCAGAAGAGCTCACTACAGACCCTGAAGACTGTTCAGAAGAGCTCACTACAGACCCTGAAGACTGTTCAGAAGAGCTCACTACAGATGCTGAATACTGTTCAGAAGAGCTCACTACAGACCCTGAAGACTGTTCAGAAGAGCTCACTACAGACCCTGAAGACTGTTCAGAAGAGCTCACTACAGACCCTGAAGACTGTTCAGAAGAGCTCACTACAGACGCTGAATACTGTTCAGAAGAGCTCACTACAGGCCCTGAATAATGTTCAGAAGAGCTCACTACAGACCCTGAAGACTGTTCAGAAGAGCTCACTACAGACCCTGAAGACTGTTCAGAAGAGCTCATTACAGACGCTGAAGACTGTTCAGAAGAGCTCATTACAGACGCTGAAGACTGTTCAGAAGAGCTCACTACAGACCCTGAAGACTGTTCAGAAGAGCTCACTACAGACCCTGAATACTGTTCAGAAGAGCTCATTACAGACGCTGAAGACTGTTCAGAAGAGCTCACTACAGACCCTGAAGACTGTTCAGAAGAGCTCATTACAGACCCTGAAGACTTCAGAAGAGCTCACTACAGACCCTGAAGACTGTTCAGAAGAGCTCATTACAGACGCTGAAGACTGTTCAGAAGAGCTCACTACAGACCCTGAAGACTGTTCAGAAGAGCTCACTACAGACCCTGAAGACTGTTCAGAAGAGCTCACTACAGATGCTGAATACTGTTCAGAAGAGCTCACTACAGACCCTGAAGACTGTTCAGAAGAGCTCATTACAGACCCTGAAGACTGTTCAGAAGAGCTCACTACAGACCCTGAATACTGTTCAGAAGAGCTCAATACAGACCCTGAATACTGTTCAGAAGAGCTCACTACAGACCCTGAATACTGTTCAGAAGAGCTCACTACAGACCCTGAATACTGTACAGAAGAGCTCAATACAGACACTGAATACTGTTCAGAAGAGCTCATTACAGACCCTGAATACTGTTCAGAAGAGCTCACTACAGACCCTGAAGACTGTTCAGAAGAGCTCACTACAGACCCTGAAGACTGTTCAGAAGAGCTCATTACAGACCCTGAAGACTGTTCAGAAGAGCTCACTACAGACACTGAATACTGTTCAGAAGAGCTCACTACAGACCCTGAATACTGTTCAGAAGAGCTCACTACAGACCCTGAATACTGTTCAGAAGAGCTCACTACAGACCCTGAAGACTGTTCAGAAGAGCTCACTACAGACACTGAATACTGTTCAGAAGAGCTCACTACAGACCCTGAAGACTGTTCAGAAGAGCTCACTACAGACCCTGAAGACTGTTCAGAAGAGCTCACTACAGACGCTGAAGACTGTTCAGAAGAGCTCACTACAGATGCTGAATACTGTTCAGAAGAGCTCACTACAGACCCTGAAGACTGTTCAGAAGAGCTCACTACAGACCCTGAAGACTGTTCAGAAGAGCTCACTACAGACGCTGAAGACTGTTCAGAAGAGCTCACTACAGACCCTGAAGACTGTTCAGAAGAGCTCACTACAGATGCTGAATACTGTTCAGAAGAGCTCACTACAGACCCTGAAGACTGTTCAGAAGAGCTCACTACAGACCCTGAAGACTGTTCAGAAGAGCTCACTACAGACCCTGAAGACTGTTCAGAAGAGCTCACTACAGACCCTGAAGACTGTTCAGAAGAGCTCACTACAGACCCTGAATACTGTTCAGAAGAGCTCACTACAGACCCTGAAGACTGTTCAGAAGAGCTCACTACAGACCCTGAATACTGTTCAGAAGAGCTCACTACAGACCCTGAAGACTGTTCAGAAGAGCTCACTACAGACCCTGAATACTGTTCAGAAGAGCTCACTACAGACACTGAATACTGTTCAGAAGAGCTCACTACAGACGCTGAAGACTGTTCAGAAGAGCTCACTACAGACGCTGAAGACTGTTCAGAAGAGCTCACTACAGACCCTGAAGACTGTTCAGAAGAGCTCACTACAGACCCTGAAGACTGTTCAGAAGAGCTCACTACAGACCCTGAAGACTGTTCAGAAGAGCTCACTACAGACGCTGAAGACTGTTCAGAAGAGCTCACTACAGACGCTGAAGACTGTTCAGAAGAGCTCACTACAGACCCTGAAGACTGTTCAGAAGAGCTCACTACAGACCCTGAAGACTGTTCAGAAGAGCTCACTACAGACCCTGAATACTGTTCAGAAGAGCTCACTACAGACCCTGAAGACTGTTCAGAAGAGCTCACTACAGACCCTGAAGACTGTTCAGAAGAGCTCACTACAGACCCTGAAGACTGTTCAGAAGAGCTCACTACAGACCCTGAATACTGTTCAGAAGAGCTCACTACAGACCCTGAAGACAGTTCAGAAGAGCTCAATACAGATGCTGAAGACTGTTCAGAAGAGCTCACTACAGACCCAGAAGACTGTTCAGAAGAGCTCACTACAGACCCTGAAGACTGTTCAGAAGAGCTCACTACAGACCCTGAATACTGTTCAGAAGAGCTCACTACAGACCCTGAAGACAGTTCAGAAGAGCTCAATACAGATGCTGAAGACTGTTCAGAAGAGCTCACTACAGACCCCGAAGACTGTTCAGAAGAGCTCACTACAGACCCTGAATACTGTTCAGAAGAGCTCACTACAGACCCCGAAGACTGTTCAGAAGAGCTCACTACAGACCCCGAAGACTGTTCAGAAGAGCTCACTACAGACCCTGAATACTGTTCAGAAGAGCTCACTACAGACCCTGAAGACTGTTCAGAAGAGCTCACTACAGACGCTGAAGACTGTTCAGAAGAGCTCACTACAGACCCTGAATACTGTTCAGAAGAGCTCACTACAGACCCTGAATACTGTTCAGAAGAGCTCACTACAGACCCTGAATACTGTTCAGAAGAGCTCACTACAGACCCTGAAGACTGTTCAGAAGAGCTCACTACAGACCCTGAAGACTGTTCAGAAGAGCTCACTACAGACCCTGAAGACTGTTCAGAAGAGCTCACTACAGACCCTGAAGACTGTTCAGAAGAGCTCACTACAGACCCTGAAGACTGTTCAGAAGAGCTCACTACAGACCCTGAAGACTGTTTAGAAGAGCTCACTACAGACCCCGAAGACTGTTCAGAAGAGCTCACTACAGACCCTGAATACTGTTCAGAAGAGCTCACTACAGACCCTGAAGACTGTTCAGAAGAGCTCACTACAGACCCTGAAGACTGTTCAGAAGAGCTCACTACAGACCCTGAAGACTGTTCAGAAGAGCTCACTACAGACCCCGAAGACTGTTCAGAAGAGCTCACTACAGACCCCGAAGACTGTTCAGAAGAGCTCACTACAGACCCCGAAGACTGTTCAGAAGAGCTCACTACAGACCCTGAATACTGTTCAGAAGAGCTCACTACAGACCCTGAAGACTGTTCAGAAGAGCTCACTACAGACGCTGAAGACTGTTCAGAAGAGCTCACTACAGACCCTGAAGACTGTTCAGAAGAGCTCACTACAGACCCTGAATACTGTTCAGAAGAGCTCACTACAGACCCTGAATACTGTTCAGAAGAGCTCACTACAGACCCTGAATACTGTTCAGAAGAGCTCACTACAGACCCTGAATACTGTTCAGAAGAGCTCACTACAGACCCTGAATACTGTTCAGAAGAGCTCACTACAGACCCTGAAGACTGTTCAGAAGAGCTCACTACAGACCCTGAAGACTGTTCAGAAGAGCTCACTACAGACCCTGAATACTGTTCAGAAGAGCTCACTACAGACCCTGAATACTGTTCAGAAGAGCTCACTACAGACCCTGAATACTGTTCAGAAGAGCTCACTACAGACCCTGAAGACTCAATTATCCATATGCACTATTGGATGAGAACAAAACTAGAACTTAATACATCGGATTAATGGCACTGTTTAGAGCTGCTTTACAGCTGAATCGACTTCACAATGGACTATTTTTTTTTTTTGCAACATCAACACTATCATTGACCTGAAATGAATCAACACACGACTGGCTTAAAGTGACACTATAGTCTTCTGTAGAGCTGCTTATAGCTGAATTGAGCTCATTTCATAATACAATGAGATTTTAATCTTCTCTCCTGGTTAAATTAATGAACTTTACACAGTTATGTAACTGAACTGAATCAACACTGATCTGAATAATGACTTCTGTAGAGCTGCTGTACAGCTGAATGCGTCTCATATTCAAGTCTTAACTTCAGACTTCTCAATAGAGGCTTATTGATCACAGAGAAGAACCGATTTAACAGTGGAGAACAAGAAGACAGTTCAGGATAGATAAAAACATGAATGCTGAAGATGTCCCGCATGGGTTACGCACCGTACTCTGGGACGGACCCATCTCCTCTCTTCAGCACCAGTCGAGCTCGTCTTCCTCCGGTCTTGATCAGCTCGATGGCGCGGGAATGGTTCATGTTTTTTGTAGTTTCACCGTTGATCTCCAGAATTTCATCACCGACCTGCAGACGCACACCAGAATGAGCTCATGCGAGGATCGAGAGGAACATCAACAACTGGGAGCTTCTGGGAAATGTTCTTAACGTTGTGAACATACACTGGTTAGTGAGTCTGGACCTGTCCTGAACGCCTTGCGGAGCACTGAAGGGTTCTGCCGTTCTCAGTTTAGAGGAGCACATGCTAACATGTATTTTGGAAGCCCTGATTTTAGATCAGCAGGCATTAACCAATGGAAACTGTCTCATAGTAACTCAGTCTCTTAGTAATGTGTATTCATCACCCTGGGTAACTTCCAACAATGATGCTTAGTAGAGCAGTTTCAGGAGATCGTAAAGCAATAGAGCAGATCTGTGTGATAAAGATCGATCGGTCATTGAGGAGTTAGAGGATTGCATTAACACTCAGAGAAGACACTAATCTCCAGAGTTACAGTCAGTTTGTATAGAAGAAATTCAGAAAGTTGAACTGCCTCCATTACAGTTTGTAATACTTTGTCATTTTACTAAACAGTAAGTACAAAATCCAAGTGACAGATTGAGAGGAATAGTTAGAGTAGAAAGAGGAGGATAGAGAGACGAGCAGAATTCACTTCTCTGAACACATGATGGCGACACACGTCATATCTAAGATGAGGTCGCTGTGAAGAGAGTTGCCGTGTGTGTCTCGTACCCTCATCTTGCCGTTCCTGGTGGCGGCTCCGTCCTCAGCCAACCTCAGCACGTACAGGTCCATGCTGTACTCCTTCCCCCCCCTCAGACTGAAGCCGAAGCCTTTACTCTCCCTCTCCAGATCCACAGAGTAAAACTCGGCCTCCTGAACACACATCATCAAGATCACCGCACACTCTTCTGCACACACTCTCCTGCACACACTCTCCTGCACACTCTTCTGCACACACTCTTTCAGTGTACTTGCCCAAGAAAACACAGAGTGGTGTAGGGGAACTACATCAGCCACATCACACTTGAGGGTTTGGAGGTGTAAAAAAAAACATTATTTTCTTCATTTTATTTGATATATATATTGAATGTCTAAGATGTTTCTCAGTGTGATCAAATAGATAAATACAGTTCCAATCAAAATGATTCAACCCTCATTGAAAATCAGGTTAATTGGCAAAATTGAAAGACTTTCAGCGGTTTGCAATGAACAAATCAAACAAAAGTAATTAAAATAGCTCAACAAAGCTATTGAGGTTTCCTCAAATTCAACTGAAAATGCACCTTTTAGGCCATCCTTAAAAATATTTTGGTTTGCAGTAACAGCAAAAAAGGGTCGTTAGGTACCGGTAGGTTCGGCAGAATCCACTAGATATCAATGAAAGTAGATTTTCAGTGGGAAACAAATAAATTAAAATGACTTTAGAATTCACAAAATAACAGTTAATTACATTAACATGCAATGTAATACCAATGAGAAAACATGTGTTAGATTAACCCTCTGGGGACCAAAAACGCGCCGGCGCGTTTTGCTCGTGTTTTTTTTTAGCAATGCAAAATAAACTCAAAATGCTCTGTTAATTTTGATCTTTCATTTTCGTGTTATACATCAATCGATACTGTTCAGTTTCAAATTTTTTTCTGTATACTCACAATAAAAATAAAGTGTTTTGCTTTTTGCCAAATAAAGAAAAATTAACATGATGCGAGTTCTGCACTCTGTCAATGAACTCCAATTTGAAACGCGTTAGAAAATGATCTGTAACTTCGCGAAACTCCAGTCAAACAGGCAAACATACCCACGGGCATAAAGCTTGAGATCGCATCTTTCAAATGAAGTAATTTATATAAAAAACAAATATTCTCAGCTTCTGTAATCTGTATGAAAAGAGAGCGATTCCAGTCGAGCTCATTACGAGCTCATTGACTTTAATTCGTTCACTTCTACTGACGGAGCCGCGCTATTCACAAGATAATGTGTTAAGCCGTCTATGCAAAACAGGGAAACGCCCCCAAGCAAATGCTTTAAGTTCCATCATTCAGTCACCTGCGCGTTGGGAAGATGGCACGATACAATAATATTCTTCAACTTTTTAAAAAGGAATGAAGCTTCATCACTACCTACGCCTGCAACTCGGAGTGCGCTTAGCAACACATTCAGAAATCAGAAAGAGTAAGTACATATTTACCCACTATTATTACAGATATTTTACAGATATTTTCACAAATTAATATGGAAAACATGTCGATTTCTAAGGCCAAATTAGAACCTGGAATTGATATTTTTCCCGCAGTGCTGAATGAGAAGAGCCATTAACATTATTAATAAACTATTGTTTTCTAAGTCGGCTAAAAACATCTCCATCTCCGCTGTTAAGCAGATGCGCTTTTAGAGAGAAATGCTCCTTTCATACGCATTACATAATCAAAATGTATTAGCTTTCGATTCGAATTTGTTCGTTTTAAAGTGGACATTTCAAGCTTTAGCTACATAGGCTATATTTAGTTTCTGTTCTCGCGCTCCAGTTCACGGAGATCATGAAAGCGCGCCTGATTGTTTTATTTTATTTTACAAAAGCACAACGCTTTCTTGTTATTGTGAGTTTACACAAATAAAAGTAGTTGCGAATAATGTATGATTATTTTCTGTATGACCAGAAATGATAAGAGTAGGCTATTTTAAGTTGTTTCACTGTTGATAGGAAAATGCAAGTGTTCGCGCCTGCGCCTCCGTGCCATGCAGTGCCGCTCCACACTCCACACAAACCCTTGGATATGCGTCAAAATCTTGAGTTTATTTGTGATAATCTTAGCCCTGTATTATTGTTGTCTAACCCGTATTATGAATGACATTTGACAAATTGCTTTGTTCCCTTTTTGGATAAAAGCGTCTCTAAATATGTAGCCTAATAAATGTTTTAATAATGATGATGATAATTATTATTATTATTTGCGTACACGGACCCCAAACTAGGGGTGGGCGATATGGCAAAAATATGATATCACGATTTTTTTCAGGAAAATCACGATTCACGATTTTATCACGATTCCTTTTCATGTTGGTTTTACTATTTTGCAAGTGACTGAGCATCACAGCCAAACTAATGTCCCTATTTTAAAAACAAAGCCTTAGGTAACAAAATATAAAATAAAAAAGAATGGCAGACATTTAGGCCAAAGTGGCGAAGATAAAAAATCTTTGTCATTTTCTTTGTTATTAAAAATTAAGAACAAAGATACACATACACAACTTAATATACAAATTAAATAAACAGTGCTTTATTTTTTCAGCTGGTGAATTTAACAGCAATGAAGAAAGTAATTAAATGAACAAATATGAAAATAAAACACAACATCGACTTCACTGTATACATTTTACATTGATTCTTATTAAAGCTACTTTTAAAGTTCTCAGTCAAGAGTGAGTGAGATGCTCTTTGTATTTTGTTGTTTTATTAAGGGATAGTTCTCCCAAAAATTTTAATTCTCTCAAGACGTTTTAAACCCGAATAAGTCTCCCTCTTCTGTTGAAAATAAAAGTTATTTGGAGGAATGTGGGTAACCAAACAGTTGATGTACCCCAGTGACTTCCATAATAGTTTTTTCCCACTATGGTAGTCAATGGGGACCAGCAACCGTTAGCCACACTCCTCAAAATATCTTCTTTTGTGTTCAGCACAAGAAATAAATTAATACAGGTTTGGAACAACATTAGAGAGTGAGTAAATAATGACAGAATTTTTTGGGTAACTGTCCCTTTAAGGACAAGCGGCAGCATGTTCACTATTAGGGCTACTGTCACTTTAAGATCTGCGCGCAACGAGTCTAATATACACGCATTTGACAAGCAGATTTTTTCTTAATTTTTTCTATTGTTCCTTCACTTTAGACATAACCAACTTTTTTATGTAAACCTTGTGTGTATTTGACAGTATTAGAGCAATGAGACTCGAAAGATAACTTAGCCCAGTAATCAGACGCTGTTAGACAGGCTTTTAGTGCATGCGCACGTCGGGTGTATTGCGCTCAGAAAAGCGCTCGTTAGAACAGCGCATCAGCAGCGAATGACATGTTTAACCGGCAAGGCTTTAAAGCACATGCAAATAATTAATTTTTATGAACTACAGTGTCCCGTTCCTCTGCATTTGATGTGGATATACGTCGCGCTGTACAGTATGTTGAGACGGAGGCGCCAGAAATGCAAACTGATAGAATGCGCGATCCTACGATATTTCTTCAAAACCAGATCGTGGAGACATTTTAATCGTCCACGATCAAAAATCGTAATATCCCCGTACAATCGTAAAAATCGCACACCCCTACCCCAAACACACCGCGTCTTCTAAGTCAGGTGACTGTAAATGCGCAAAAACTGTTTCCATTGCAGTTTTGCTAAATATTCCTTTTTGCACAGTTGGTCGCAAGATTTGTGTGCTTTACAAAGGACAGCTTGGTAAAAGGCAGGACACACCTTGGAAATGCCTGGCATGTAATGTTCACTTGTGTCTTCAGTTGAACATTTAGTTCCTCCACATAGAGGAATTACAATAAAACAGAACAAAACCCTTGAATCTCTGTGTTTAGGCTTGCCTCATGATGGGCCATTGGGGGAGTGTCTGTCACACCCCGGGTCTAAATCTCATTAATATTGATGGACCATTACCAGAGTCATGCATAACCTCTTCTGACAAAAAAACTGTCTTACAAAGTTTAAATCAATGTATTGTTTTATGTGAACGATTAGGCAGGATGTTTTTCACATCATTTTGAAGCCAGAACTCGAAGCGACAGCATCCATTAGTCAAAAGTCTCCGGAACACATATTTAGTATGCGTTTTGTGGTCTATTTCAGCATTTTTATTTTTTTCAATAACCACGCATAAACATTATTCTCTTAAAAATACAAACATGTACATACATGTTGCTCACATATTATGGTAGCCCTGTTTGTGCTATATAGAGTGAATTTACACCTTTTCCATTAACATGTTTATAAATAACTGAAAAAAGCACAAATGTCAGGGTATTTCAAAACATCCCAAGGGCCCCATAAACACCTTGGTCCCCAGAGGGTTAACAATGCATCTATATTTAGTTTTTCACCGATGGGCTGTTTACACCCGGCTGCTTCATGTGTTCCTCAGATCGGATAGCTGCTCTCTGATTTATCAAAACGATTCCATGAACACCTGCTCACATAAATGTGTTTTTGCGGATATAAATCCGATCTTCAGTTCCCGCACTATATGCAGATTTAATGGAGTGCACGTCTCCTAAAGCAACAGTTATGAGCTGCATTTACTGATCATCAGCTAAAATTTCCAAATCAAAGACCGCAATAAGAGAGAGCGCCAACAGCCCAGTAAGATAATTTCATTTCTTTACATTTAATGAAGACGATGGTGTGTTAAGCGACTTACTTTCACTGTGATTTGTGATAGTTTGCACATTGGCTTGGTGTTGGCATGCGTGAACCAACGGTGTAAACATGAGATGACGCGCCACGGGTTTCTATTTAAAAGAAAGAACGTAGCCTACATTTGTATGTAGGCCTAGGCAATTTATATTCACAATACTTACTAAAATATAATTAATATGATTTTATTGCATTTGTATTAGTTGTTTGAAGAGTAAAAAAAAACCGGTCGGTCTTAACGCAAGTTTACAACCGGCAAGTCGGTCGGACCAAAAGGGAAAATAAATACATAATTGGGTCGGTCGGTTGGGACGTGGAACGTCACCTCGCTGGCGGGGAAGGAGCCTGAGATTGTGCGTGAGGTTGAGAAGTTCCAACTAGAGATAGTTGGAATCACCTCTACGCACGGCTTGGGCTCTGGAACCACATTTCTTGAGAGAGAATGTACTCTTCACCACTCTGGAGTTGCCCATGGTGAGAGGCGGCGGGCTGGTGTGGGTTTGTTTATAGCCCCCCAGCTCAGCCACCATGTGTTGGAGTTTACCCCGGTGAACGAGAGAGTCGTTTCCCTGCGCCTACGGGTCGGGATAGGTCTCTCACTGTCGTGTGTGCCTACGGGCCGAACGGCAGTGCAGAGTACCCGGCCTTCTTGGTGTCTCTGGGAGGGGTGCTGGAAAGTGCTCCGACTGGAGACTCCATCGTTCTACTGGGGGACTTCAACGCCCACGTGGGCAACGACAGTGCTACCTGGAGGGGCGTGATTGGGAGAAACGGCCCCCCTGATCTGAACCCGAGCGGTGTTCAGTTATTGGACTTCTGTGCCAGTTACGGTTTGTCCATAACGAACACCATGTTCAAGCTGAAGGGTGTCCATCAGTACACGTGGCACCTAGGCTGTATGTCGACGATCGACTTTGTGGTCGTTTCATCTGACCTGCGGCCGTATGTCTTGGACACTTGGGTAAAGAGAGGGGCGGAGCTGTCAACTGATCACCACCTGGTGGTGAGTTGGATCCGATGGCAGGGGAGGAAGCTGGACAGACTCGGCAGACCCAAGCGTACTGTAAGGGTCTGCTGGGAACGTTTGGCCGAGTCTCCTGTCAGAGAGATCTTCAACTCCCACCTCCGGCGGAGCTTCAACCAGATCCCAAGGGAGGCTGGAGATATTGAGTCCGAGTGGACCATGTTCTCCACCTCCATTGTCGAAGCGGCCGCTCGGAGCTGTGGCCGTAAGGTCTCCGGTGCCTGTCGAGGCGGCAATCCCCGAACCCGGTGGTGGACACCGGAAGTAAAGGATGCCGTCAAGCTGAAGAAGTCTTATCGGGCCTGGTTGGCTTGTGGGACTCCTGAGGCAGTTGACGGGTACCGGCAGGCCAAGCGGACTGCAGCCCGGGTGGTTGTGGAGGCAAAAACTCTGGCCTGGGAGGAGTTCGGTGAGGCCATGGAAAAGGACTATCGGCTGGCCTCGAAGAGATTCTGGCAAACCGTCCGGCGCCTCAGGGGAGGGAAGCAGTGCCCTACCACCTGTCTACAGTGGAGATGGGCAGCTGTTGACCTCAACTGGGGATGACGTCGGACGGTGGAAGGAATACTTCGAGGATTTCCTCAATCCCGCCGTCACGTCTTCCATTGAGGAAGCAGAGGCTGAGGGCTCGGAGGTTGACTCGTCCATCACCCAAGCTGAAGTCACCGAAGTAGTCAAGAAACTCCTCGGTGGCAAGGCACCGGGGGTGGATGAGATCCGCCCTGAGTACCTCAAGTCTCTGTATGTTGTGGGGCTGTCCTTTGTCGCCGGTTCATCATTTTTATGGACAGAATTTCTAGGCGCAGCCAGGGGCCGGAGGGTGTCTGGTTTGGGAACAACACGATTTCGTCTCTGCTCTTTGCGGATGATGTTGTCGTGCTGGCCCCTTCAGACCAGGACCTTCAGCTTGCACTGGGACGGTTTGCAGCCGAGTGTGAAGCGGCTGGGATGAGAATCAGCACCTCCAAATCCGAGGCCATAGTCCTCAGTCGGAAAAAGGTGGCTTGCCTACTTCAGGTTGGTGGAGAGTTCCTGCCTCAAGTGGAGGAGTTTAAGTATCTTGGGGTTTTGTTCACGAGTGAGGGAAGGACGGAACGGGAGATTGACAGACGGATCGGTGCAGCTTCTGCAGTAATGCGGTCGATGTACCGGTCTGTCGTGGTGAAGAAAGAGCTGAGCCGCAAGGCGAAGCTCTCGATTTACCCGTCCATCTACATTCCTACTCTCACCTATGGTCATGAGCTTTGGGTCATGACCGAAAGAACAAGATCCCGGATACAGGCGGCCGAAATGAGCTTTCACCGCAGAGTGGCCGGGCGCTCCCTTAGAGATCGTGAGGAGCTCGGTCACTCGGGAGGAGCTCAGAGTAGAGCCGCTTCTCCTCCACAGCTGAGGTAGCTCGGGCATCTGTTACGGATGCCTCCTGGACGCCTTCCCGGTTAGGTGTTCCGGGCGCGTCCCACCGGGAGGAGACCCCGGGGAAGACCTAGGACACGCTGGAGAGACTATGTCTCCCGGCTGGCCTGGGAACGCCTCGGTGTCCCCCCGGAAGAGCTGGAGGAAGTGTCTAGGGAAGTCTGGGCATCTCTGCTTAGACTGCTGCCCTCGCGACCCGGCCCCGGATAAGCGGAAGAAGATGGATGGATGGTCGGTCGGTTACGGCAAAAAATTATATTTTTAAGGATGACCTTAATGACTTCTGCAGTCTCAAAATTATTCACCCCTTCATGGCAAGCATCTTTAGCTCTCAGTAGACGAGCCTTTTGCTGTTACGAGCCGCTGCAGACGAGATGTGTGATCGACAGCAGATTCTGTTCCTGAGGAGTCTGAGCCACTATATTCCAGTTCAGTGATATTCCAGTTCAGTGATATTCCAGTTCAGTGATATTCCAGTTCAGTGATATTCCAGTTCAGGGATATTCCAGTTCAGTGATATTCCAGTTCAGTGATATTCCAGTTCAGGGATATTCCAGTTCAGTGATATTCCAGTTCAGGATTATTCTTGTGTCTGCAACCGCCTTCAGACCCCAGCAGAGATCTTCTATGGGTTCGAGTCAGGAGACTGTGCTGCATTGTATCTCCAGCACTTCTTCTGCAAGCCTGTGGAGTTTGAGGAACGCTCGGGATCGTTGTCCGGATGAAGGTCCAGCTCCAGCTTCCTCACTGACGGCGTGATGTCTTCTCCCAGGATCTCCTGATCCTTCAGTGGATCATCTCTGCCTCCACACGCTGCAGGTCTCCAGAGCCGGAGGATATACAGCATCACGAGCTCCACACGCTGCAGGTCTCCAGAGCCGGAGGATATACAGCATCACGAGCTCCACACGCTGCAGGTCTCCAGAGCCGGAGGATATAGAGCATCACGAGCTCCACACGCTGCAGGTCTCCAGAGCCGGAGGATATACAGCATCACGAGCTCCACACGCTGCAGGTCTCCAGAGCCGGAGGATATACAGCATCACGAGCTCCACACGCTGCAGGTCTCCAGAGCCGGAGGATATAGAGCATCACGAGCTCCACACGCTGCAGGTCTCAGAGCCGGAGGATATACAGCATCACGAGCTCCACACGCTGCAGGTCTCCAGAGCCGGAGGATATACAGCATCACGAGCTCCACACGCTGCAGGTCTCCAGAGCCGGAGGATATACAGCATCACGAGCTCCACACGCTGCAGGTCTCCAGAGCCGGAGGATATACAGCATCACGAGCTCCACACGCTGCAGGTCTCAGAGCCGGAGGATATACAGCATCTCTGCCTCCACACGCTGCAGGTTAGGGTTAGGGTTAGTCAGGGTTAGGGTTAGGGTTAGTCAGGGTTAGGGTTAGGGTTAGGCTCACGCTTCAGTCCTCAGACACACCGCCGATCCAGAGGGACGAGAGATCCAGTCCTGTCTAGATGATATCTTCTCAACTTTTTGGACCATTCTTTTGCCATATTTCTAACATGCAGTCACACACACCTCTCCAGGTCAGAGATGTCATGTGTTCAGCTCGAGCACACCTGGAGACACTAATGAGCCCTTGATTAGCGAGACGACGCCTGTTCTGCAGATGTGTGCAGCTGTGAGGGAGTCTATCAGGGGAGGGGGATTCTGAGACGGCAGAAGTCATTAAAAGTTGCATTTTCAGTTGAATTTGGGGAAACCGCTTGAAACGTCTGTTGTGTTGAGCTATTCCAATGACTTTTGTTTGATTTGTTCATTGCAAACCACTGAAAGTCAGTCAGTTTCGCCAATAAACCTGATTTGCAAGTGATCTCACATGTTTCTTTCATTGCTGCGTGTATAAACTGTTATAAACACGGACATCAGAAAACACGCCGAGCCTGCGAGCGTCAGAAATACCTCATCACACTCTGTGTTTGTGCAGTTTGAGAAGTGTACGGAGTTCTCTGATGATATATGAGAAACATGTTTAGA
>NC_136890.1:265000-282500 GCF_949152265.1 Phoxinus phoxinus
GCAGAGAAACATCAGAGAAACCAGCAGAGAAACCATCAGAGAAACCAGCAGAGAAACCTGTCATGATTCTGCCCTCGTGTCCTTGATTTTTTCTCTAGTCTTGAGGCAGGATCATGACAGAGCCATGTTTTGTGTGCAAGCACATGGCCTTGTGTTTGGGCTGTGTGCTTGCGTTGTCTCGTTACGTAACCCCGCCCCCTTGTTATCCTCGTCTTGTCATTATTACCTAGTCAGTGTCACCTGTTCCCCTCATTATTTTCTCCCTTTTTAATCCCCTTGTGTTTGCTGTCCTGTGCCGGTTCATTGTCATACATGGTGTGAATCTACCCGTGAGTAATGTGTTTAAAGTCCTGTCTTAAAAGAAGTATTTGATCCTGTCTTAGTTGTTAGTACATCGTCTGAGTCTTAGTATAGTGTTGTCTACCCTGTCTCGTTTTGCCCCCTCGTGGGTTTTGTTTTCTGTTTTTGTCACTAATAAAACCTGTGTGTCCTGCAAACTGTCTGCTATTGGGTTCGTTCCTGAAGATTCATAACAGAATGAACCGGCCAAAGAAGAACCCAGCAGACTGTAGGTCTTCTCCCGCTAAACCACAGTCGACTAACCAAGAACTATGGTGGCAGTCAGCCATCGCTGACAGTAGAAATGGAAGACTTCCATTCCCTCCCCAGGGTGAGTTGTCCCTGAAGAGGTATGCCCAAGTTGTGGAAGAGAAGAGATTCTTCCTGCCTGAGGTCCTGGTTTCTCGCTATTTCATCGCCGGTCTCAATTCTCCTCCTCCTCTGTCTGAACGAGAGGAGCTGACTCTTCGCCCATTTCGAGCAGTGGTGGATTGCTTATCTCGGAGAGAGCCAAAGGATCCCACGAGGTTTTCATCTGCCATGCTTCCAGTGGTCCCGGAGGGTCGAGTCCTAGCTGTCGTCACTCATGGGGATCAGGCTCTTTCTGTTTCTTCTCCCGAGTTTTCATCCACACCCGCTGATCTCCGTGGCAAACGAGGGAGACGGGTTTCATGGGATTCTCCTTCAGAATCTTCCTCGACAGAGTCAACGCTGCCTGAGACTGTCCTTCCAGCACCAGTTACGATCCCCGCGGAGCTTCTCAGACCGGTTACTAGTTCAACTACGGTCTCTGCACTGCGACCTAGGAGAAAGAGGAGGAGGAAGGGAGCCCCCTGTCCTTCGTCTCTGCCTGGGGTAGAGCCCGCTGCAGCAGTGAGTGCTGATCCCAAGCCAGCTACAGTGAGTGCTGATCCCAAGCCAGCTACAGTGAGTGCTGATCCCAAGCCAGCTGCAGAGAGTGCTGATCCCAAGCCAGCTACAGTGAGTGCTGATCCCAAGCCAGCTGCAGAGAGTGCTGATCCCAAGCCAGCTGCAGAGAGTGCTGATCCCAAGCCAGCTACAGTGAGTGCTGATCCCAAGCCAGCTGCAGAGAGTGCTGATCCCAAGCCAGGTACAGTGAGTGCTGATCCCAAGCCAGCTGCAGAGAGTGCTGATCCCAAGCCAGCTGCTGAGAGCGCAGATGCGGATCCCAAGCCAGCTGCAGAGAGTGCTGATCCCAAGCCAGCTGCTGGTAGCTCGGTTACTGAGTCAGCTGCTGTGAGAGCTGCGGCCGATCAAGCTGCAGAAGCAGTCCTGCAATCGGTTTTAGCCCGTAAGAGGATGCCTGTTGTCGTTGCCGCTGAGACTCTAGCCGACTATCTTACTAGTCTTGTCAAGATCCTTGAAGTGCCTGTCAAACCTGTCATGTCTTCTAGTCCCGAGCCCACTGTGTCTCCTAGCGCTGTTCCCGAGTCTGCGGCTGGAAGCGCTGTTCCAGAGTCAGCAGCGTTTACCGAATTGGAGATGAGGAGCGTAGATTCTGAGTCCACTTCGGGCGGCACTGGTTCTGAAGCTGCTTCTCAGAGCCTAATCCCTGTTCCCGCTCCACAGCCGCCTGCTACAACCCCTGTCATGTGTCCTGTTCCTTTTCCCGCTGTTTCCCCGGTCAAGATTCTTGTCTCGCCACCCTCAGCTTCCCCTGTCGTGGTTCCCGCTCCGCCGCCCACTGTACTTCCTGTCCCTGTTCAACCCCGGACTGTTTCCCCTAAGACTTCACCTCATGTTTCTTCACCCAAGTCTCCCCGGATTCCTCAACCCTCTGCCCGAAGACCCAAGACCCCCAGTCCACCCATCCACCCTGGACTATCCCCCATGAACTCTCTTGTTCCCCCGCCCCCCCTCCCGTGTTTGTTATTTTTATTGTTGCATCCCAATCCTGTTATTGTTTTTTCATGTTTGCCGTTGTTGTTATTTGTCATGTTTTGTTGGTTCGTGTCTATGTCTCAGTCTGTCATGTCCTGTGTTTGATGTCCCCTTGAGGAGCGTCTGGAAGCCGCTCCTTAAGGTGGGGGTTCTGTCATGATTCTGCCCTCGTGTCCTTGATTTTTTCTCTAGTCTTGAGGCAGGATCATGACAGAGCCATGTTTTGTGTGCAAGCACATGGCCTTGTGTTTGGGCTGTGTGCTTGCGTTGTCTCGTTACGTAACCCCGCCCCCTTGTTATCCTCGTCTTGTCATTATTACCTAGTCAGTGTCACCTGTTCCCCTCATTAGTTTCTCCCTTTTTAATCCCCTTGTGTTTGCTGTCCTGTGCCGGTTCATTGTCATACATGGTGTGAATCTACCCGTGAGTAATGTGTTTAAAGTCCTGTCTTAAAAGAAGTATTTGATCCTGTCTTAGTTGTTAGTACATCGTCTGAGTCTTAGTATAGTGTTGTCTACCCTGTCTCGTTTTGCCCCCTCGTGGGTTTTGTTTTCTGTTTTTGTCACTAATAAAACCTGTGTGTCCTGCAAACTGTCTGCTATTGGGTTCGTTCCTGAAGATTCATAACAAAACCAGCAGAGAAAAGCAGAGAAACCAGCAGAGAAACATCAGAGAAACCATCAGCTAAACCAGGAGTTTTTTCAATACGCCCTATTCAGACAGGAAGTGCCCTATTCAGACAGGAAGTGCTTCTGACAGGGACGAACAAATCTTCGGGGAGAAAATGTTGGTCGGATGACCATTTATTTCAGGTGGAGCGACGACGAATTTAATAAATCGTATTTATTATTAAATAAACTTAAACCCCTGGTCGGTCTCTGAGGTCGTCAGGCTAAGACCTTTGAACTATTCCCAGAACGCGTCTTAAGACAAGAGGCGACGTGCTTCTGTGTCGGGGCCCCGAGGCTCTGGGACTCTCTCCCTTTAAAATTGAAAAAACTATGGCTTCTGTGGAATCTTTTAAAAACGCCTGAAGACACATCTTTTTGGACAAGCTTTAAATTAACAATATGGTTTGGCGTTTATTACATTTCTATGGTGTTTGATGGTATTTGTACAACTGTTATTTTATTTGTTTTGATATTATCATTATTATTATTTACATTTTTTACTTCCTTGTCTGTGAAAGGTGCTATATAGATGAACGTTACCTACTTACTTACTATTATTTATTCATTTAAACATCCTATTTAATATTAGAAAAATCAACACACTATGGTTCAAATGTTCTTGCATTATATCTCTCAAAAGGAAAAAAAGTTCATGTTTTTGCGTTCAAGCCATGTCGGAATTACTGTAATAACAAGATCACATTGTATCCGCCCAGAACTTGGTTACTGGGGTTTTTAAGGGTAATGCCACTACCATGCACTAGGGGGCTCTATGCTGCATTCTTCCTCTTCTATATACCCCAGCCACTGGAAATACGGGGTGAGGAGGTAGAGAGAGTGTCCAGCTTTAAATTCCTGGGCCTCCACGTCAGCCAGAACCTCAATTAACACCATTGCACTGGTCAAAAAAGCCCAACAGAGACTTTACTTCCTCAGAACCTTGAAGAAGGCCAATCTCTCTGCCAGACTATTGAAATCCTTCTACCATTGCACGGTAGAGAGCATATTAACATATTGCATCACAGTCTGGTACGGAAATTGTCCAAACACTGAAAGAGCAGCACTCCAGAGGGTCATAAAAACATCACAAAAGATCATTGGACTTCCACTGCCCCCCCTTGAGGAGATCTACAGGCTTCGCTGCCGCAGAAGAGCATCTACCATCATCCAGGACAGTACTCATCCTTCTCGTGATCTGTTTGTACTAATGCCTTCTGGAAGACGCTACAGAGCTTTAAAAACTCGCACCTCCAGATTTAGGAACAGTTTTTACCCAACAGCTATTTTTGAACTGAATTCTGCTTTTATTCACCCACAGCTGCCTTAATTTAATTAATTTATATGGACATGTATGACATTGCTTAAACAACATGCACAAGTAATTTTAAGCTATTTTTATTGTTTTTAAATTATTTTTATTATTGGATAACATGAATACGGTTTTCTATGAGAGATGTCAAATTGCGTTGTATACAATGCAATGACAATAAAGGTAAAATTAAACTAGGTAAGAGGAGAGAAGAAGAAGCGAAGAGCTGGTCTAAGGTCCTGAGGCTTGCGTTCTGTCCACGTATAGGCGCAGAGCGCGAGCAGGACAGAGAAAAGCCAGGGCTGGGTCCGCCTCCTCCGGGGGCAGCGCTTGCAGGTTCACCAGCTGATCCCCGAAGCGAGTGGAGGTAACCTTGGGTACGAATCCGTGCCGGGGTGTCAGGATAACGTGAGAGTTGGCCGGGCCGAATTCTAGGCACGATTTGTCAACCGGAAATGCATGCAGGTCCCCTACCCTCTTGATGGAGGCCAATGCAAGCAGGTGTCTTCCAGTACAGAATTCTTAACTCTGCTGATTGCAAAGGCTCAAAATGTGGTCTCTGCTGTGCGGTAAGCACCAGAGATAAGTCCCAAGAGGGTATCGAGTGAGGGTGATGCGGATTTAGTCACCCCACCCCCCTCAGGAACCTGACGACCGGGTCGTGCTTCCCCTGCGACTTACCTCAACTGCATCGTGATGTGCGGCGATAGTGGCAACATACATTATAAGGGTGGAGGGAGACAGCCTTCGCTCCAGTCCAGCTTGCAGGAAGGAAAGCATTGCCCTAATCGAGCAAGTTCGGGGGTTCTCCTGGTGAGAAGAACATCACTCAATGAACAGGTTCCACTTCAGTGCATAGAGGCGCCCCATAGAGTGTGCGGGTGCCATAGGGTGCCCCGTCTCTGAGAGAGCAGGTCCCCTCTCAGAGGAATGGGCCAGGGAGGGGTTGTCGAGAGGAGCACTAGTTCCGGGAACCAGGTTCGGTTGGGCCAATTCAGGGCAACGAGCAAGACCTGCTCCTCATCCTCCCTGACTTTACATAAAGTCTGTACAAGAAGGCTCACTGGGGTAAACACATACTTGCGTAGGTCCCGGGGCCAGCTGTGTGCCAGAGCATCCGTGCCGAGGGTGCCCTCAGTCAGGGAGTAGAACAACTGGCAGTGGGACGAGTTCGGGGAGGCAAACAGATCTACCTATGCGGTTCCGAAGCGCCTCCAAAGCAGCTGGATCACCTGGGGATGGAGTCTCCACTCTCCCGGCAGCACCTGTGTCGTGAGAGCCCGTCGGGCTGCACGGTTAAGCAGGCCCGGAATGTGAATGGCATGACCTCAAATGCTTCTGACTCAATAGGAGGAGATGGCGGGCGAGTTGCGAAATGCGGCGGGAGTGTAGACCACCCTGACGGTTGATGTACGTCATGGTCACTGTGCTGTCCACATGGATCAGTGCATTTTTTGCCTCGTAGCGGTGTTTTGAGGCGGCCCAGCGCAAGACGTACTGCTAACAACTCGAGGCAGTTGATGTGCCAATGCAGTTGAGGCCCCGCCCACAGCATGCCCGTTGTACGTGGCCCCCCAGCCGGTGGCAGAGGCATCCATGAAGACAACAGCATGCCTGGACACTTGTAGGGGGACAACAGCCCGTATAAACGAAGGGTCTGACCATGGGCTGAGGGTTTGGCGACAGTGCAGGGTGATGGACACCCCCCCCCCCCCTTTCTTGGGTACAATGAAGTACGGGCTGTAGAAGACAGTCTTCATATTGGCTGGAGGGGCCAACTCTATCACGTCCTTCACCAGTAGGACTACGATTTCCACCTGAAGCACAGGAGCACCGTTCGCCAGTACACGGGTGCCCCTGATGGCCGGGGAATGCTGGGCGAACTGAATCGCATAGCCGAGGCTGATGGGACGGATGAGCCAGCTGGACGGGCTGGGAAGCGCTAGCCAGGCTTCCAGGCACCGAGACAGGGGACCAACGTCGCACCCGCAGTGGTGCAGGTACCCTGCGAAACAGTGAGCGTCTGAATGGGCCACAGTGATTAATCAATAAAGGATGGTTCCTCAGCTGGAGGAGTGTGTGATGTGAGTGTGTGTGAGAGCTTCACCTGTGTAAGTGGTCTTTCGTCGCACGCTCAGGTTGACGTGCCCCTGTTTGGCCGCCTGCTGCATGAGCTGCACCACCAGCTGATGAGATTTGCCCACCACAGCGGTTCCGTCCACACAGATGAGCTCGTCTCCGGACCGCAGCCGGCCGTCCTCGTCCGCTGCGCCGAACTTCACGATGTGCCCTATGTAGATCTGGAGCACACACACACACGTCACAGTCACACACCGCAGCTCGACACACACCACCTGCTGGAAATTCTGGATCATGTCCTCAGACGGGATTCCAATTAAACTATCAGACCATTATGAGTCAAATCAGCTGTGCTTATGATCAGGGGTGCACATAACTTTTTCAGTGAGTTACTCAGGTGAGTACCAGGAGATGGTGTTTGGTACTCACCCCATATGTAGCGTGGCCACAGCTGTCAATCATGACGTCACATTTCCATTTTTATAGCATAAAATAACTAACTAAAACCAAACTTATAAAAAAAAAATAAACAAACACTTAAATTTACATCAGCGTGAAAAGAACGACCTAAAATGAAAGAAAACACCTTTGGAAAAAATTTATTTGAAGTGTTATTTGATTGTTCAGATATATTTATTTGTATAAATTAAATATAATTAATCCTTATTAAAGATATTAAAGAGCAGTGAATTTTCTCTTTTTATTTTGTTGTTTGATCAATATTAAGTGTACAGAAGGTATTAGGTTTATTACGCACTGTCACTTTAAGAGTGTGCAGATCCAATTGCACTGATGCACGGTACGTTCTGTAAAGACATAACCGACTGTGTTTACGTGAATACTCTCCAAAACGGACATTTAGACACAATGTTGTGTGTATTTGTCCATTCAGACGCGAAAGAGAGCTCAATTCAGTCCTTGCGCGCAGCGCGCTGTGTCTATGTGCGGGGCTGCACGCTTCGGGTCGTGTGTGTGTGTGTGTGTGTGTGTGTGTGTGTGTGTGTTCGCACAGAAAAACATACCGCATAAAGCTGTCTTTCGCGTCGTCACTCTTATTCAGATCTATCCATGTCTGCTCTTCTCTTTCTCCCAGACATTTACATTTTTTAACGATTTGAGACATGCATGAAGCGCATGCCGACTCGGTAGATCAGCACGTTACAATTCAAATGTGCGCATCTTCCACAAACGCAAATCAGTTCTGACTGGATCACCCCAATCGTCCCTCCCTTACATTTCCGTCTAGTTTTTATTCGTCATAGTGGTCGTCATTTAAAACAAGGTTTTTATTTAGTTATCGTCTCGTTTTCATCTGTGAAAAAAATTAATTAACACTGCCTAGGTTGCATTTTGGCGACAGTACGCAAAGGCGCGTAGTAACACAAGTGGCATTACGCATTCCTGATTTTTGTCGCGCATGCGTACCTGCGTACCAGTTATGTGCACCCCTGCTTATGATTGTATGTAGCAGAATATTATTATAGTTATTTTACACCATTATTGTCCTGGGTTGACTGGGACAGACTTCCAGTATCACTGGGAAATTAAGATTCTGATATCAAATATTTGTATTGATTATTGTAAATGAAAATTATAGATCAGGAAGTGACAGGTACTGATAGCATCACCAATATTTTAACACTAAAATTCACCAATAAAGAGTAAATGAAAGAAATACTCAGTTTACCCTGTTTATTCATGCAAGGAGCAATATATTCTGTTTTCTGTGTTCATGCAAGTTAGAAATTCATATTTGTACTTATCTATAGTCACCATAAAGAATCATGCTGTATTGTTTAAGCTCTATCTGGCGAGGAAGATACATGATTTCTAGCTCTATAACTCAACGCAATGCATGTTTATTTGTGTGGATGTTATCATCAGACTCACCGGTTCTCCGGGTTCATTTCCGCCCAGGATCCGGAAGCCAAAGCCTGTGTCTTTCCTCCAAAGGAAAATGTCTTGTTCTTGAGAGTCTGGCACTGGACAAAAAGAAAAAATAAATCAGTTTCTTTGCAAGAAATTAGAGGTGTGCAGTATAAATATATACAAGTCTATCACAATATAGTTATTTTGATTGATTTATATGCTAAATAACCCAGCGGGTTACCCAGTTTGATAAATTACTTTAAAACTCTTTACTTTGTCACATGTATTTTCTCTTTTCATTTGGGATTTTATGAATGAAAACCAAACCCTAACACAAACACTCCATGTAAATATTATAAAAAAGATTCACTGACTGCCAGGCATAAATATTGCAACCAAACTGTAAACGTCTCTAAAACAGTCTACAGGTCTTCTACCATCAGAAAGCATGTGTATATTTCACTGCTGGTGTTAGTAGTTGATACACATGCATATATGCATGATGAAAAGAAGGAATGCAGAAGGATAAGGATTCACGGTCAGACTAAGCCTCGGCCGGTCAGACGTCTGCTTCCCTACAGAGAACAGCATCATGTCAACATGAAGCGTTTATCTGCCCTGCCGGACACGCTGCTTGTTTAAAAGGTCTGGATGAGCCGAGCTGCTCCGTGTGGAGTGTTTAACAGGCCTGACTGGGATCTGGCACTGGGATCTGGCACTGGAGTCTGGCACGGGAAGGCCGGAGCACACACGGACATCTCCTCAGGTACAGCTGCTCTCTCTTCAGACGCCACAGACTCATACGAGACATGATGAGCTTTAGTTTACTGCCAGATCTCTCATCACTGACTCCTGCTCTTCTAATACACCCTGTGTAACCCTGAGAACTGGTTTATAATAAATACTGTACACGTGACAAAAGACAAAGATCTTTTAACAGCAATATTTTTCAATGCAATTCACCTTTTTTTTTAATACTTTCCTATATCCCAATGTTAAATTACTAATTAAATAGGCAGAACCAACTATCGGCTTGATTTACCGATCGAGTATGCAAGTTGTAGCTTTCATACGCCATACCTCTCTAGTAAGCAACTCAATTTGAGAGAAATTAGTTAAAGATGTGCCAGAGAAACTAGGCAAGCAGTGTTGAAGAGGAAACTGGTGTAGCATGAATTAGAGTATAGACATTGTCAATTGTAGAACTTAAAAAATGAAGAAAATTATTACACAACTGATTTGAAACAGGCATAGAGTTGCCAACGTTAACTTTGAGGAGTCTGTACAACAACCGTCTCGGATTACGACTGTAACCCTTGTTCCCTGAGAACAGGTAACGAGACACTGACTCCTGAGACACGTTTGGGGAACGCCTCAGCATGACTGATGACTGAAGTACTGTATAATCACGGCAATACTATTGGACGGTGACAGCCATGACGTCACCGCTAGTGCAACCAGGAAGTATAAGAGGGCGCCTAGAGAACATGTAATCCTCTTCTTCGTCTGAAGGGACTGTGTAGGCAGCCCAGAGGCATGGCGAATGACGCAGTGTCTCTGTCCCTGTTATCAGGGAACAAGGGTTACAGTCGTAACCCGAAATGTTCTCTTTCGAAAGGGAACTCGCAATGTGTCCTGAGACACATCTGGGGAACGAAATACCCATGCTGCCATGCTGAGGGGATGTAAATGTTAAATTAAAAGTAGCACTACCCCCTACAGCCACTGCCCGAGCTTCATGCTTAATTAGGAAGCATTCTTGTGGTTTTACACGAAGGGCTTGACCCAAAGCCAGCCCCAAAAGCCTGGACACCACAACCCAACTTAGAGGGGGGTTACTTTTAGGGAGTATGACCCAGACCCTATGGGCCCTAGCCTGCTACTTTCAGGGGGACCAGTAATGGAGAGGGCCCTTCTCTAGCTCTACCTGCAAGCTGTTTGCATGGAGGCCTCAGCAGGATGAATATTTTAAAGGAAGAGGCCTCCCATACTCACACCAGAGGATGACTAGTGTTTTCCTCATACCATGTGGTCATAGACCACAGCTAAGCTTAGAAATACCCAGCACAGAGCAAAGGGTCTAGGAACAGCTCACTATTATGAGAAGAGACCTCTTTTCTAGCTCTACCTGCCAAGGCTGTTTGCATGGAGGCCTCACAGGATGACTCTTTTAAGGAAGAGGAGGCCTGCCATACTGTCACAACCTACTAAGCTCAGACATGGGTGGCACAGAGCTCAAGAAGCGAAGAGCATAAACAACTCTCTGATACCACGAGAGAGAGACCTCTTTCTTATGCGAAGAACATTATATTTGCATGGAACTCTGGAGGATGGAGGACTCAGCATGGCGACTCTTTTAAAGACCCACTCCGATGAAAATCATGTTTTTCTAGGTGTAAACATGTTCTTGTGGCATTTTTCTGATGTTAGAGGACATATCTTGAGAAAAATAAGCTCAAAGTTGTATTTCTGAGTATTTCTACATTCAAATGTCTGTGAATCAGTAGCAGACGCTAAAATGCCGTTTAAAATAGTCTGGAGTTATGACGTAGTGACTCCACTGGGCGGGGCCACGAGCTCATACTCAAATTGGAACACATACTGTAACAAATAAGTCACTTTTCACCGTCTATCAATCGTCAAAACTAAAGTTTGGAGAGCACAGACTGATCCCGTCAGTAATTACATCATTACATAAAGAGAGAGGGCAGCCAGCCTCCTCCAGCCAAGCAACAGGCGACATTCGTGCATGTGAAATTCCGTGCTCGTCCAAGTACACGCCGGGTGGCGACGAGTTTCGCCTGTTGCAGTCGTTTGTCCTCTCGTGTGTCAAGCCCATCACTCGTGAGAGAGTCAGTCAGTTTTTCAGATATAGCGGTGACATTAGCACCATAATAATCCCGAAATTCCGAGCAATCCACTGATACTAAATATGTCCTGAGCTGATTGATCACTGTGGGAGGGATGAAATATTGAGACGAAGTCGAGCTGTTGTTTACCGCGACGTCTCGGAGTGAAATAATGATCGGTGATAACTTTGATTAACTTCGGATAATAATAATTAACGTGTATATATATAATACTGTAATGCTTCTCCGTGCCAACGGCTCCGCCCACAACGCAGAGGCGAATTGCTAATGAGCTACTGCCGCTCTGCTGAAGCGAAGTCCCAGAAAACGGCACAGGTTTTGAGATTTTGGCTAAAAATGGCATAATCATAATTTAAAGACCACTGGGAATGTTTAAAAATAGCTCAAAATATGATCGGAGTGGGACTTTAAGGAAGAAAGGCCTGACATACTCACACCAATGTGGTTTCTAGAGCCTTTTCTCACAGTGTGTAAAAATAGCTTAGCTCAGATACACAATGCAGAGCTCAGGGAGCGAGCGCCATAAAAAACAGCTCTTTGTATTGGAGGGTCCTTCCTCGAACTCCGTTTGCATGGAGGCCTCAGCAGGATGACTCTTGAAGAAGAGGAGGTTTGATGACAGCTAGGCTCAAATAACATGTCCTGCCTGCTGGGAGTATAGAGGCCCGAACTCTGTGAAGGCCTGCTATGATTCAACCAGAGGTGAAGTACTCTGCATAATGACCCTTTCAAACAAGGGGAGTACTGGGCTTACCCGGTGGCTATCGGTGAAACGGAGCACTCTGTAAAAATACCCTCTTAACCGAGGGGAGTACAATCTACATTTTTTGTTTTGTTTTTGGAAACAATGTCATGAAGGCGGAAAGAGGAGGGTAGGCACAGGAAAGGAGGTGATTTATTTGCCTCTGCCCGTGCCAGGACGCTCATTACTGGTCTGGGCTACTTCCCTGACACCCTGCCTCCTTGACTCGTGCCGTCTCAGATACCTGGTCCTAGTGGGAGGAGGGGCACGAGCGGCGACGGAGTCCCTCTGGCCACACCTTCGGGCCCCCATGCTGTCTGGGTGTGGACTCGGACCGGCGCGGTATAAATGATCTACATGCAGCCGAGCGCGCCTTCGCTTCCCTGAACCACTGTCTCAACGGAGGTCCCGAAAAGTTCAGAGGGCAAGACTGGGGCATCGAGGAGAAAGGACCTCTCTTTCTCCCCGATGCTCGCCAAGTTCAGCCACAGATGCCTCTCCATGGCCACCATAGGCTCATCGATAGGCCGACCGCGGCGGAGGTATGCCCGCCGCCACATATGCCCTGCCTTTTAAACGGGATGTGGTCTTTAGTGGTTTAGATGGGAGGGCCAGAGCTCTCAGTGTTGATGTCTCCCCCAGCGAGAGATAGCTCGCGAATGTCTCTTCAATGGGGGGCATTGACAAATACCCATGTTCTCGCATTCCCTCCACATTCGCATAGTTGGAATGAAGGAACCGGTGAATGTGAGAGTAGGACGGGTTCTTTCATGCCTTCTCAACCTCAGCGTAGAGATGGAGGAGAGATGGAGTGGAAGGGTCACTGGAGCTGGTATTGTGGCCAGCGAGGAAGCGCTCGTCGAGTCTTCCATGAGCAGCTTCCCCTCAAGGACTGAGCGTGTGTGCTCCTCACCCAAACAAAACCTGCACAGGTCATGAGTGTCACCAGGTGTAAGATATCTCTTAGATGGGTCGGCACACTTGAAACGCTTGTCGCTTGGCATGATAAAATAACTTACTTACACAGTACTAGCAAACAGTACCTGAAGATGAAAATAGGATGACATGTTCTCTAGGCGCCCTCTTATACTTCCTGGTCGCACTAGCGGTGACGTCATGGCTGTCGCCGGCCAATACGATTGCTGTGATTATACAGTACTTCAGTCATCAGTCACGCTGAGGCGTTCCCCAAACGTGTGTCAGGACGCAGTGCGAGTGCGAACTACCTTCTTAGAGCGCAGCTTGTCATTATACCAAGGAACAATACGAGCAAAAATGTCATTGTGTGGTCAGTCTACAGGTGTGCGGTCAGTCTACAGGTGTGTCTACAGGTGTGCGGTCAGTCTACAGGTGTATCTACAGATGTGTGGTCAGTCTACAGGTGTGCGGTCAGTTTACAGGTCTGCGGTCAGTCTACAGGTGTGCGGTCAGTCTACAGGTGTATCTACAGATGTGTGGTCAGTCTACAGGTGTGCGGTCAGTTTACAGGTCTGCGGTCAGTCTACAGGTGTGTGGTCAGTCTACAGGTGTGCGGTCAGTCTACAGGTGAGAGGTCAGTCTACAGGTGTGTCTACAGGTGTGAGGTCAGTCTACAGGTGTATCTACAGGTGTGTGGTCAGTCTACAGGTGTGCGGTCAGTCTACAGGTGTGTGGTCACTCTTCATGTGTGTGGTCAGTCTACAGGTGTGTGGTCAGTCTACAGGTGTGTCTACAGGTGTGAGGTCAGTCTACAGGTGTGACTACAGGTCTGCGGTCACTCTACAGGTGTGTCTACAGGTGTGTGGTCAGTCTACAGGTGTGTGGTCAGTCTACAGGTGTGCGGTCAGTCTACAGGTGTGTGGTCAGTCTACAGGTGTGTCTACAGGTGTGTGGTCAGTCTACAGGTGTGTGGTCAGTCTACAGGTGTGCGGTCAGTCTACAGGTGTGCGGTCAGTCTACAGGTGTGTGGTCAGTCTACAGGTGTGTCTACAGGTGTGAGGTCAGTCTTCAGGTGTGTGGTCAGTCTACAGGTGTGCGGTCAGTCTACAGGTGTGTGGTCACTCTTCATGTGTGTGGTCAGTCTACAGGTGTGAGGTCAGTCTACAGGTGTGACTACAGGTCTGCGGTCACTCTACAGGTGTGTCTACAGGTGTGTGGTCAGTCTACAGGTGTGTGGTCAGTCTACAGGTGTGCGGTCAGTCTACAGGTGTGTGGTCAGTCTACAGGTGTGTCTACAGGTGTGTGGTCAGTCTACAGGTGTGCGGTCAGTCTACAGGTGTGTGGTCAGTCTACTGGTGTGTCTACAGGTGTGTCTACAGGTGTGCGGTCAGTCTACAGGTGTGTGGTCAGTCTACAGGTGTGTCTACAGGTGTGTGGTCAGTCTACAGGTGTGTCTACAGGTGTGCGGTCAGTCTACAGGTGTGCGGTCAGTCTACAGGTGTGTGGTCAGTCTACTGTTGTGTCTACAGGTGTGTCTACAGGTGTGCGGTCAGTCTACAGGTGTGCGGTCAGTCTACAGGTGTGTCTACAGGTGTGCGGTCAGTCTACAGGTGTGCGGTCAGTCTACAGGTGTGCGGTCAGTCTACAGGTTAGACGATTGCCGTGATTATACAGTACTTCAGTCATCAGTCACGCTGAGGCGTTCCCCAAACGTGTGTCAGGACGCAGTGCGAGTGCGAACTACCTTCTTAGAGCGCAGCTTGTCATTATACCAAGGAACAGTACGAGCAAAAATGTCATTGTGTGGTCAGTCTACAGGTGTGCGGTCAGTCTACAGGTGTGTCTACAGGTCTGCGGTCAGTCTACAGGGGTGTGGTCAGTCTACAGGTGTGTGGTCAGTCTACAGGTGTGCGGTCAGTCTACAGGGGTGTGGTCAGTCTACAGGGGTGTGGTCAGTCTACAGGTGTGTCTACAGGTCTGCGGTCAGTCTTCAGGTGTGTGGTCAGTCTACAGGTGTGTCTACAGGTGTGCGGTCAGTCTACAGGTGTGCGGTCAGTCTACAGGTGTGCGGTCAGTCTACAGGTGTGTCTACAGGTGTGTTTACAGGTGTGCGGTCAGTCTACAGGTGTGCGGTCAGTCTTCAGGTGTGTGGTCAGTCTACAGGTGTGTGGTCAGTCTACAGGTGTGTGGTCAGTCTACAGGTGTGCGGTCAGTCTACAGGTGTGTGGTCAGTCTACAGGTGTGCGGTCAGTCTACATGTGTGTGGTCAGTCTACATGTGTGTGGTCAGTCTACAGGTGTGTCTACAGGTGTGCGGTCAGTCTACAGGTGTGCGGTCAGTCTTCAGGTGTGTGGTCAGTCTACAGGTGTGCGGTCAGTCTACATGTGTGTGGTCAGTCTACATGTGTGCGGTCAGTCTACAGGTGTGTCTACAGGTGTGCGGTCAGTCTACAGGTGTGCGGTCAGTCTTCAGGTGTGTGGTCAGTCTACAGGTGTGCGGTCAGTCTTCAGGTGTGTGGTCAGTCTACAGGTGTGAGGTCAGTCTACAGGTGTGAGGTCAGTCTACAGGTGTGTGGTCAGTCTACAGATGTGCGGTCAGTCTTCAGGTGTGTGGTCAGTCTACAGGTGTGTCTACAGGTGTGCGGTCAGTCTACAGGTGTGTCTACAGGTGTGCGGTCAGTCTACATGTGTGTGGTCAGTCTACAGGTGTGTGGTCAGTCTACAGGTGTGCGGTCAGTCTACAGGTGTGTGGTCAGTCTACAGGTGTGCGGTCAGTCTACAGGTGTGCGGTCAGTCTACATGTGTGTGGTCAGTCTACATGTGTGTGGTCAGTCTACAGGTGTGCGGTCAGTCTACAGGTGTGTCTACAGGTGTGTGGTCAGTCTACAGGTTTGCGGTCAGTCTACAGGTGTGTGGTCAGTACGGTCACTCACAGCGGCTCTCATACATGCTCCTGGACTGCGCCCAGATCCTGAAGGGGTCCGGCTTTTTCTGCAGAGTCCCGTTGGCAGCAGGGGGGTCGAAGGGCGGCAGGACGGGCAGTGGCTGGGTGGGCGGAGGCGGGACGGGTGGAGGGGGTCCTGGGGCTCCCGGGGCAGAGGAGGGCAGCAGGCGTGCGGGCGAGTCTGTGTGAGCGCTGCGGTGACTGCAGACGCTGTGCTGAGAGCTGCCCTGACTGTCCTTACGCTCCAGCTGCTGACACACAAAGCAAACACACAAATAACTATCTGCCATATTCCACCACATGTCATTTCTAACCGTTTTCTTTTCTAAAGGGGAGCACAAAAGGCTGAATGTTCAAGCGTCTGTTATCTTTGACTCAAAAGCTCTAAACTGGCAACAATTAACATACAGGAAACTGCCAAGTTTCACACACTACCATAGAATTAGACTTCTGAAGCTTTCTGACAGACGGGAGATGTTATTGATGAAAAAAGCATTTTGTTAAAGGCAAAGATTTCTCCGTTTTTTTTATTCTTTTAGCAAACCCTTCCTCCCTTGGTTGACTGTCCACAAAGCTGACATCATTCATGCACTTCCCAGTCATTTTTACTAGATATTTATAATGTCATTCCCCTTGGATGATATTGATTATTGCAATATCTGACCAAACAAGGTCTTCGTCAGGCCTGATTCAAGACCTTGTTTGGTTGAAACATGGCAATATATAAAAAAATAAAAAAATAATTCCTGATGAAATTCCAAATTTGGTGGAAGAATTGTTTATTCTGATTATAATAATTAATACATGTTTTTAAATTTGTGTTTCTGTCGGAGCATAGTGTCGAAATTTTTTTAGTGTTAAAAAAATCTTGCCGACTTCAGCTTTAAAATACTATTTTATTTACTTTTAAGTGAAACCATTGTAATCATGACATTATTACCATTTTTTACTACATGTAACTGTAATCTGATTACTTTCTGTTTTGGCAAAACTTTAACAAATTAGTTGCCAGATTTTTTTATCCTGATTACGTAACGCCGTTACATGTATTCCGTTACTTCCAACCCTGTAAAGACATTGGCTGATGTGTAGCTGAGAAATAAAAGAGATGCTCTTACCAGCACTTTGGGGCTTCTCTTGGGCTGCAGGACTCCTGAGAGAGAATGTAAAAACTGCACATGTAAACTCAACACTGAGCCCCTAAATCCACATTCTAACCTTCACAAAACAATGGCAATATACATTTACTGTAAACATACAGTACTGTGCAAAAGTCTTAGAAACGTTAGTATTTTCACCCCAACAATTGGTTTTGAGCCAGTTATTTATATCTCTTGTAGTAGTATGTCAGTAGGACATATCAGTTTACATTTACACACATTCCTTTTGCTATTAATTGCAATAATCCAGTGATATTCCCTGTATTTACAAGGAGTCTGACAGCAGCCGGTCTGATCTCACCATCATCGAGTCTGCCTGGGATTTACATGAAGAAACTGAGACAGACAAAAACGACTCGGTTACTAATGTAACCTCCGATCCCTGAGATTTTTTAGCAGAGTATAGCGGAGTATTGCGTCTGCTAGACGCGATGGGGAAAACTCCTTTTTCTCCGAGTGCAGAGTGGGAGCGGCACGAACCTATAGCGGAGCAGCGTAACTGCGCGAGCCAATCAGGGCACAGCCCGCCGATCCGAGTGCAGAGCTCGCCAGAAGAGATCTGGCAGAAAAGATTCGCCATATGATTCGCCATATGATTCGCCATATGATTCGCCATATGATTCGCCTTATGATTCGCCATATGATTCGCCATATGATTCGCCATATGATTCGCCATATGATTCGCCATATGATTCGCC
>NC_136890.1:287500-295000 GCF_949152265.1 Phoxinus phoxinus
GTCTCGTGTCTCTCACGGAGGAGCGGAAGCATAAAGGAGGAGCGACTCCTGCACGACGCACCGGTCTCGTGTCTCTCACGGAGGAGCGGAAGCATAAAGGAGGAGCGACTCCTGCGCGACGCACCGGTCTCGTGTCTCTCACGGAGGAGCGGAAGCATAAAGGAGGAGCGACTCCTGCGCGACGCACCGGTCTCGTGTCTCTCACGGAGGAGCGGAGGCATAAAGGAGGAGCGACTCCTGCGCGACGCACTGGTCTCGTGTCTCTCACGGAGGAGCGGAGGCATAAAGGAGGAGCGACTCCTGCACGACGCACCGGTCTCGTGTCTCTCACGGAGGAGCGGAGGCATAAAGGAGGAGCGACTCCTGCGCGACGCACCGGTCTCGTGTCTCTCACGGAGGAGCGGAGGCATAAAGGAGGAGCGACTCCTGCACGACGCACCGGTCTCGTGTCTCTCACGGAGGAGCGGAAGCATAAAGGAGGAGCGACTCCTGCACGACGCACCGGTCTCGTGTCTCTCACGGAGGAGCGGAAGCATAAAGGAGGAGCGACTCCTGCACGACGCACCGGTCTCGTGTCTCTCACGGAGGAGCGGAAGCATAAAGGAGGAGCGACTTCTGCGCGACGCACTGGTCTCGTGTCTCTCACGGAGGAGCGGAGGCATAAAGGAGGAGCGACTCCTGCACGACGCACTGGTCTCGTGTCACTCACGGAGGAGCGGAAGCATAAAGGAGGAGCGACTCCTGCACGACGCACTGGTCTCGTGTCTCTCACGGAGGAGCGGAGGCATAAAGGAGGAGCGACTCCAGCACGACGCACCGGTCTCGTGTCTCTCACGGAGGAGCGGAAGCATAAAGGAGGAGCGACTCCTGCGCGACGCACTGGTCTCGTGTCACTCACGGAGGAGCGGAAGCATAAAGGAGGAGCGACTCCTGCGCGACGCACCGGTCTCGTGTCTCTCACGGAGGAGCGGAAGCATAAAGGAGGAGCGACTCCTGCGCGACGCACCGGTCTCGTGTCTCTCACGGAGGAGCGGAAGCATAAAGGAGGAGCGACTCCTGCACGACGCACTGGTCTCGTGTCTCTCACGGAGGAGCGGAGGCATAAAGGAGGAGCGACTCCTGCGCGACGCACTGGTCTCGTGTCTCTCACGGAGGAGCGGAGGCATAAAGGAGGAGCGACTCCTGCACGACGCACCGGTCTCGTGTCTCTCACGGAGGAGCGGAAGCATAAAGGAGGAGCGACTCCTGCGCGACGCACCGGTCTCGTGTCTCTCACGGAGGAGCGGAAGCATAAAGGAGGAGCGACTCCTGCGCGACGCACTGGTCTCGTGTCTCTCACGGAGGAGCGGAGGCATAAAGGAGGAGCGACTCCTGCACGACGCACCGGTCTCGTGTCTCTCACGGAGGAGCGGAAGCATAAAGGAGGAGCGACTCCTGCGCGACGCACCGGTCTCGTGTCTCTCACGGAGGAGCGGACGCATAAAGGAGGAGCGACTCCTGCGCGACGCACCGGTCTCGTGTCTCTCACGGAGGAGCGGAGGCATAAAGGAGGAGCGACTCCTGCGCGACGCACCGGTCTCGTGTCTCTCACGGAGGAGCGGAGGCATAAAGGAGGAGTGACTCCTGCGCGACGCACCGGTCTCGTATCTCTCACGGAGGAGCGGAAGCATAAAGGAGGAGCGCCTCCTGCGCGACGCACCGGTCTCGTGTCTCTCACGGAGGAGCGGAAGCATAAAGGAGGAGCGACTCCTGCGCAATGCACCGGTCTCGTGTCTCTCACGGAGGAGCGGAAGCATAAAGGAGGAGCGACTCCTGCGCGACGCACCGGTCTCGTGTCTCTCACGGAGGAGCGGAAGCATAAAGGAGGAGCGACTCCTGCGCGACACACCGGTCTCGTATCTCTCACGGAGGAGCGGAGGCATAAAGGAGGAGCGACTCCTGCGCGACGCACCGGTCTCGTGTCTCTCGCGGAGGAGCGGAGGCATAAAGGAGGAGCGACTCCTGCGCGACGCACCGGTCTCGTATCTCTCACGGAGGAGCGGAGGCATAAAGGAGGAGCGACTCCTGCGCTACGCACCGGTCTCGTGTCTCTCACGGAGGAGCGGAGGCATAAAGGAGGAGCGACTCCTGCACGACGCACCGGTCTCGTATCTCTCACGGAGGAGCGGAGGCATAAAGGAGGAGCGACTCCTGCGCGACGCACCGGTCTCGTGTCTCTCGCGGAGGAGCGGAAGGATTGGCGTGATTAGATGAGCGTTTCAGACACTAGTTCTAAGGGAACTAACTTATTGTCTTGGTATCATTTTAGTCTGGTTGATGCTTCAAAATTGATCATGAGGAGAGACCATTTCTATGTTTCTATTCTTCCATCATATATTAGTATTTCAGTATTGGAACAACGGCAGCATTCAGAGACGCTTCAACGGACAAACACTTCCCTTCAAACGTTCAGATTATGGGTTAGTGATTTAGTCTTGTCACAGTCACAGTCACAGTCTTGTCACAGAAACTTGGTGTTACAGTTTCCTACTCAATGCTCACTGTGCAAATAAATACTACATAAGCAGCAGTTACTTCAGTATGCTATAGTAAATGAGAAGATGGAGCAGACAGAGGGATGGAGACGCACCTCGGATGTAGCGACCGCCTTCGGGCGACTGCTGCGCGTCGAGCTGCTTCTGACGCCGGGCCTCCAGGAGAGGGTTCTCGTACTGCGTCTTACGGTGGATATGACTGACAGCGAGAGAGAGAGAGAGAGAGGGGGGTTTTGTTACCTTGTTACACTTGTGGTGTTCCCGGTCAAAAATTACCGGCCTATAAAAAATGGCTTATACATCACTTGTTATGCTATATTATCACCCAATATGGGATTCAATCTTTTTGTCAACTTGTTTTCTTTCAATTAGGACTGGTTTTATATTTATATTTGCATTTGATTATTCGTAGGGCTCGTTTATCTGAGAGTAGGCATGGTCAAAAATGGTCACAATGGCCAGCCATTGAAAGTGAATGAGGGAGACTGAAAATAAGAGAACAGTTTAGTTTTCAGGAGTATGTTCATTATGTTCATGTGTGTGCTTGCAAACATGGAGCCCTTGGACCTGTGCATGTCTGGACACATGCATATTGCATATTGGGTGATAATATAGCATAACAAGTGATTTATAAGCTATTTTTTTATAGGCCGGTTATTTTTGACCGGGAACACCACAAGTGTAACAAGGTAACAAACCCCCCCCTAAAAAGGTACTAAAAATTGTCAAAAAACATTTGAGAAGAAGTTATACCCTTTGTGAACAAAGTCACTAAGTTTCAGTCTAATGCGATAACATTAACTAGTATTTTCGGGAAAAAGAAAATCTTCTCCGGGTCAAAAAGACCCGAACACAACCTGAGGCTCATGATACTTGTCGTAAAACGCAATACAAACAGTAATCGATCTCAAAACCATGGTTCATTTTCCTAAGGAACGATGAACAGGCTTGCAGAAGCTTCAGTAAACACTACATCAACACTAATGTTGGCTAGAAGGAGAGCGGAGGCACAGATAAACGCTGAGGTTATAATGTTCAGGAACCGTGTTTAAAATACATGTTAACCTCTCTAAGTTTAGGAAGGTCAAGCAAATGAGTTTTGGAAACGTTGTGTAAACCAGCGTCTCTTTGACCGCGACAGCTCTGTCTTCTCGCGCGGCTCATCCAGGCCTCGACCTGTGTAACCCGTGGGCGGAGATTATGTAAATGAGGAACATTTTGACTTCACAAGATCCGGATAAAATGCGCTGTAGTCCGAACGAGCCGTTCGTTCTGGGAAAGTGGATTGTGTTAAATAAAATATCTCCGTTTGGAGGGACTTTGAGCTTTGTGACTTTGCAGAAGTTGTTTATGCTCAAACAGCAACATTACACACTAACTAAATGATCATAGGGCCCCTTTAACCGGTGCGTTTTGGAACAGGCAATATTCCATTAGTTAAAATGTATGTGAAATAAATAGGATTTATTGATGATAAATTCATAAAGCTGATATTACAGAAATCTGACCCACTTCATTTATGTATGACCAACAAAATATACATCACGTTAACTTTAAAGCAAGTTTATGTAAAAACTATGTGATGCAAATGGATATAAGTTTTTATGCAATTTTAGAACACAAGTCTTAGATTCTGTGCAGTAACTGAGAAGACTGTAGGGTTAGACACTCACTCAACATAGTAGACTCCGTACACGGGGTCATCGATCTTCTCCCAGCCGGGCGGCAGCTCTAACACACGAGAACACACACAGAGAGAGACTGAGAAACACATCGACAGACTGAGAGAGACTGGGAGAGACTGAGAGAGACTGAGAGAGACGGGGAGAGACTGAGAGAGACTGGGAGAGACTGAGAAACACATCGACAGACTGAGAGAGACTGGGAGAGACTGAGAGAGACTGAGAGAGACGGGGAGAGACTGAGAGAGACTGGGAGAGACTGAGAAACACATCGACAGACTGAGAGAGACTGGGAGAGACTGAGAGAGACTGAGAGAGACTGGGAGAGACTGAGAAACACATCGACAGACTGAGAGAGACTGGGAGAGACTGAGAGAGACTGAGAGAGACTGGGAGAGACTGAGAGAGACTGGGAGAGACTGATAGAGACTGGGAGAGACTGAGAGAGACTGGGAGAGACTGGGAGAGACTGAGAAACACATCGACAGACTGAGAGAGACTGAGAGAGACTGAGAAACACATCGACAGACTGAGAGAGACTGAGAGAGACTGAGAAACACATCGACAGACTGGGAGAGACTGAGAGAGACGGGGAGAGACTGAGAGAGACTGGGAGAGACTGAGAAACACATCGACAGACTGAGAGAGACTGGGAGAGACTGAGAGAGACTGGGAGAGACTGAGAGAGACTGGGAGAGACTGATAGAGACTGGGAGAGACTGAGAGAGACTGGGAGAGACTGGGAGAGACTGAGAAACACATCGACAGACTGAGAGAGACTGAGAGAGACTGAGAAACACATCGACAGACTGAGAGAGACTGGGAGAGACTGAGAGAGACTGGGAGAGACTGGGAGAGACTGGGAGAGACTGAGAGAGACTGGGAGAGACTGAGAAACACATCGACAGACTGAGAGAGACTGGGAGAGACTGAGAGAGACTGGGAGAGACTGAGAGAGACTGGGAGAGACTGAGAAACACATCGACAGACTGAGAGAGACTGGGAGAGACTGAGAGAGACTGGGAGAGACTGGGAGAGACTGGGAGAGACTGGGAGAGACTGAGAGAGACTGGGAGAGACTGAGAGAGACTGGGTGAGACTGGGAGAGACTGAGAGAGACAGAGAGACTGAGAGACTGAGAGAGACTGAGAGAGATTGAGAGAGACTGAGAGAGACAGAGAGAGATTGAGAGAGACTGAGAGACACAGAGAGAGACTGAGAGAGATTGAGAGAGACTGAGAGAGATTGAGAGAGACTGAGAGAGATTGAGAGAGACTGAGAGAGATTGAGAGAGACTGAGAGAGACTGAGAGAGACTGGGTGAGACTGAGAGACTGAGAGAGACTGAGAGAGACTGGGAGAGACTGGGAGAGACTGAGAGAGACAGAGAGACTGAGAGACTGAGAGAGACTGAGAGAGACTGAGAGATTGAGAGAGACTGAGAGAGACAGAGAGAGATTGAGAGAGACTGAGAGACACAGAGAGAGACTGAGAGAGACTGAGAGAGATTGAGAGAGACTGAGAGAGATTGAGAGAGACTGAGAGAGATTGAGAGAGACTGAGAGAGATTGAGAGAGACTGAGAGACACTGAGAGAGACTAATGCCTTCTGTACACCTAAAGACTTTGAAAAGATTTAGAAAAGACTTTATAAGATTATCAGCTCACATCTAAAGACTTGGTTTCACAGACTCACAGTCTCAGACTAAAGATTTTACAAACACTGAATCTTGTAGTGACTGAAAATGAGTTTTTACGTGCATAGTATACGCATGGATAGCACATGGGTAGGTTTAGGCTGGGGTGCGTGTGTATTATACGCTTGGGTAGGATTAGTGGTGTGGGGTGCGTGTGTATATCACGCAATAAAGTGCGTATCATATCCACGTAAAAACTAATTTTCGCGTATAAATTGCACGATAAACACACTGCGTGCTAGAGACGCATTTGCGTGCTCGACAAGGCGCTCCTCTTTATCCACGGTCCATTTTCGCCTACTTGGCGCCATTGGCGCTCGTTGTGTTTCCACGTCCGTTGACATGTTTCTTTGTTGTGACTGATGGCTTCCTGTTTCCGGTTTTCTGGGAACAAATGTATTGGTTATTGATCGTTTTAAGTCACTATGACTACGCTAGGACTTGCGATAATATCAAACATGTTTGATATGAAAGACTAGAGAAAGACTGGCATAAATTGGGTCGCCGACTGCAGATTATCCCCTCACATTTAACGATCGAGACTCCAGTAAGATTCCTAAAGACTGCCGGTCTTTAGTCTGGGACTGTGAAAATCCTTTGGTGTACGCCCGGCATAAGATAGATTGAAAGAGACTGAGAGAGATTGAGAGAGACTGAGAGAGATTGAGAGAGACTGAAAGAGACTGAGAGAGATTGAGAGAGACTGAGAGAGATTGAGAGAGACTGAGAGAGATTGAGAGAGATTGAGAGAGACTGAGAGAGATTGAGAGAGACTGAGAGAGATTGAGAGAGACTGAGAGAGATTGAGAGAGACTGAGAGAGACTGAGAGACACTGAGAGAGACTGAGAGAGACTGAGAGAGATTGAGAGAGACTGAGAGACACTGAGAGACACTGAGAGAGACTGAGAGAGATTGAGAGAGACTGAGAGAGATTGAGAGAGACTGAGAGAGATTGAGAGAGACTGAGAGAGATTGAGAGAGACTGAGAGAGATTGAAAGAGACTGAGAGAGATTGAGAGAGACTGAGAGAGATTGAGAGAGACTGAGAGACACTGAGAGACACTGAGAGAGACTGAGAGAGATTGAGAGAGACTGAGAGAGATTGAGAGAGACTGAGAGAGATTGAGAGAGACTGAGAGAGATTGAGAGAGACTGAGAGAGATTGAAAGAGACTGAGAGAGACAGAGAGAGACTGAGAGAGATTGAGAGAGACTGAGAGACACTGAGAGACACTGAGAGAGACTGAGAGAGATTGAGAGAGACTGAGAGAGACTGAGAGAGACTGTAATGATCAAACCTGGTGCAGGAGAGAAGAGAGACGTACTGAGATCAGCGTCCAGCTCTTCTGTGTGTACACCCTCTTCTCCAGAAGAACAAACACACACAACACACACACACACACACACACACACACACACACACACACACACACACACACACACACACACACACAAGTATGAATATTTGATGAATATCATTTTGGCAGAATGACAGAATAACAAGAGCAGGATTACACAGCACCAGTTCATGTTTGTACGCCGTGGAGGAAGCGAGTTTTCAGGAGATCTCAGATGTAATTCAGGCTTTA
>NC_136890.1:305000-310000 GCF_949152265.1 Phoxinus phoxinus
CTGGGGTTAGAAGCGGTTCTCTATACAGAATCAGATACAGAAATATGTTAAAAGATTTCTAGCAGTGAGACGAGCACGCTGATACACACATGTCTGGACTCCTCCCACAGCCTACTCCAGCCAATCAGAGAGCAGCCACATTGTTCACAGCACGTTCTAGCTTCAACCAACCATGTGGTTCAGGGCTAGAACAGGGTCAAGGCCCGATATCATAAGAACTATAATCTGTGTACAGACACACACACACACACACACACATGCCTAACTGTGTCCCTTCAGGGCCACCGTAGAACACGTTATTCTTTCCCCCTGCCTTTCCCCAGGTATTGATATATCTGAACACGCACTACAGTCTCCCGCCACAACAGCTGTCATTCATGCTTTACATTTACAGTTCAAGGCAAGGCAAGGCAAGGCAAGTTTATTTATATAGCACATTTCATACACAGTGGTAATTCAAAGTGCTTTACATAGAAGAAATTAAAATAATCAAAAGAAACAAGAATAATTAAAGCCCTATCTGAGATGGAAGTGATTGAGCAGGTTTGCGGTGCCACTGGACCTACAATCCAGGGACGTCCTCTGCTGGGATGGTGTCTCACACCAGTATTCCTCTGCTGGGGTGGTGCCTTACACCAGTATTCCTCTGCTGGGGTGGTGTCTCACACCAGTATTCCTCTGCTGGGGTGGTGTCTCACACCAGTATTCCTCTGCTGGGGTGGTGCCTTACACCAGTATTCCTCTGCTGGGGTGGTGTCTCACACCAGTATTCCTCTGCTGGGGTGGTGCCTTACACCAGTATTCCTCTGCTGGGGTGGTGTCTCACACCAGTATTCCTCTGCTGGGGTGGTGTCTCACACCAGTATTCCTCTGCTGGGGTGGTGTCTCACACCAGTATTCCTCTGCTGGGGTGGTGTCTCACACCAGTATTCCTCTGCTGGGGTGGTGTCTTACACCAGTATTCCTCTGCTGGGGTGGTGTCTCACACCAGTATTCCTCTGCTGGGGTGGTGTCTCACACCAGTATTCCTCTGCTGGGGTGGTGTCTCACACCAGTATTCCTCTGCTGGGGTGGTGTCTCACACCAGTATTCCTCTGCTGGGGTGGTGTCTCACACCAGTATCCCTCTGCTGGGGTGGTGTCTCACACCAGTATCCCTCTGCTGGGGTGGTGTCTCACACCAGTATTCCTCTGCTGGGGTGGTGTCTCACACCAGTATTCCTCTGCTGGGGTGGTGTCTCACACCAGTATTCCTCTGCTGGGGTGGTGTCTCACACCAGTATTCCTCTGCTGGGGTGGTGTCTTACACCAGTATTCCTCTGCTGGGGTGGTGTCTCACACCAGTATTCCTCTGCTGGGGTGGTGTCTCACACCAGTATTCCTCTGCTGGGGTGGTGTCTTACACCAGTATTCCTCTGCTGGGGTGGTGTCTTACACCAGTATTCCTCTGCTGGGGTGGTGTCTCACACCAGTATTCCTCTGCTGGGGTGGTGTCTCACACCAGTATTCCTCTGCTGGGGTGGTGTCTTACACCAGTATTCCTCTGCTGGGGTGGTGTCTTACACCAGTATTCCTCTGCTGGGGTGGTGTCTTACACTAGTATTCCTCTGCTGGGGTGGTGTCTTACACCAGTATTCCTCTGCTGGGGTGGTGTCTCACACCAGTATTCCTCTGCTGGGGTGGTGTCTTACACCAGTATTCCTCTGCTGGGGTGGTGCCTTACACCAGTATTCCTCTGCTGGGGTGGTGTCTCACACCAGTATTCCTCTGCTGGGGTGGTGTCTTACACCAGTATTCCTCTGCTGGGGTGGTGTCTTACACCAGTATTCCTCTGCTGGGGTGGTGTCTTACACCAGTATCCCTCTGCTGGGGTGGTGTCTTACACCAGTATTCCTCTGCTGGGGTGGTGTCTTACACCAGTATCCCTCTGCTGGGGTGGTGTCTTACACCAGTATTCCTCTGCTGGGGTGGTGTCTTACACCAGTATTCCTCTGCTGGGGTGGTGTCTTACACCAGTATCCCTCTGCTGGGGTGGTGTCTTACACCAGTATTCCTCTGCTGGGGTGGTGTCTCACACCAGTATTCCTCTGCTGGGGTGGTGTCTCACACCAGTATCCCTCTGCTGGGGTGGTGTCTTACACCAGTATTCCTCTGCTGGGGTGGTGCCTTACACCAGTATTCCTCTGCTGGGGTGGTGTCTTACACCAGTATTCCTCTGCTGGGGTGGTGTCTTACACCAGTATTCCTCTGCTGGGGTGGTGTCTTACACCAGTATCCCTCTGCTGGGGTGGTGTCTTACACCAGTATTCCTCTGCTGGGGTGGTGTCTCACACCAGTATTCCTCTGCTGGGGTGGTGTCTTACACCAGTATCCCTCTGCTGGGGTGGTGTCTTACACCAGTATCCCTCTGCTGGGGTGGTGTCTTACACCAGTATTCCTCTGCTGGGGTGGTGTCTTACACCAGTATCCCTCTGCTGGGGTGGTGTCTTACACCAGTATTCCTCTGCTGGGGTGGTGTCTTACACCAGTATCCCTCTGCTGGGGTGGTGTCTTACACCAGTATTCCTCTGCTGGGGTGGTGTCTTACACCAGTATTCCTCTGCTGGGGTGGTGTCTTACACCAGTATCCCTCTGCTGGGGTGGTGTCTTACACCAGTATTCCTCTGCTGGGGTGGTGTCTCACACCAGTATTCCTCTGCTGGGGTGGTGTCTTACACCAGTATTCCTCTGCTGGGGTGGTGTCTTACACCAGTATTCCTCTGCTGGGGTGGTGTCTTACACCAGTATCCCTCTGCTGGGGTGGTGTCTTACACCAGTATTCCTCTGCTGGGGTGGTGTCTCACACCAGTATTCCTCTGCTGGGGTGGTGTCTTACACCAGTATTCCTCTGCTGGGGTGGTGTCTTACACCAGTATTCCTCTGCTGGGGTGGTGTCTTACACCAGTATTCCTCTGCTGGGGTGGTGTCTTACACCAGTATTCCTCTGCTGGGGTGGTGTCTTACACCAGTATCCCTCTGCTGGGGTGGTGTCTCACACCAGTATTCCTCTGCTGGGGTGGTGTCTTACACCAGTATTCCTCTGCTGGGGTGGTGTCTTACACCAGTATTCCTCTGCTGGGGTGGTGTCTTACACCAGTATTCCTCTGCTGGGGTGGTGTCTCACACCAGTATTCCTCTGCTGGGGTGGTGTCTTACACCAGTATTCCTCTGCTGGGGTGGTGTCTTACACCAGTATTCCTCTGCTGGGGTGGTGTCTTACACCAGTATTCCTCTGCTGGGGTGGTGTCTTACACCAGTATCCCTCTGCTGGGGTGGTGTCTTACACCAGTATTCCTCTGCTGGGGTGGTGTCTCACACCAGTATTCCTCTGCTGGGGGTGGTGTCTCACACCAGTATTCCTCTGCTGGGGTGGTGTCTTACACCAGTATTCCTCTGCTGGGGTGGTGTCTTACACCAGTATTCCTCTGCTGGGGTGGTGCCTTACACCAGTATTCCTCTGCTGGGGTGGTGTCTTACACCAGTATTCCTCTGCTGGGGTGGTGTCTCACACCAGTATTCCTCTGCTGGGGTGGTGTCTTACACCAGTATTCCTCTGCTGGGGTGGTGTCTTACACCAGTATTCCTCTGCTGGGGTGGTGTCTCACACCAGTATTCCTCTGCTGGGGTGGTGTCTTACACCAGTATTCCTCTGCTGGGGTGGTGTCTCACACCAGTATTCCTCTGCTGGGGTGGTGCCTTACACCAGTATTCCTCTGCTGGGGTGGTGTCTTACACCAGTATTCCTCTGCTGGGGTGGTGTCTTACACCAGTATTCCTCTGCTGGGGTGGTGTCTTACACCAGTATTCCTCTGCTGGGGTGGTGTCTTACACCAGTATTCCTCTGCTGGGGTGGTGTCTTACACCAGTATTCCTCTGCTGGGGTGGTGTCTTACACCAGTATTCCTCTGCTGGGGTGGTGTCTTACACCAGTATTCCTCTGCTGGGGTGGTGTCTCACACCAGTATTCCTCTGCTGGGGTGGTGTCTCACACCAGTATTCCTCTGCTGGGGTGGTGTCTTACACCAGTATTCCTCTGCTGGGGTGGTGTCTTACACCAGTATTCCTCTGCTGGGGTGGTGTCTTACACCAGTATTCCTCTGCTGGGGTGGTGTCTTACACCAGTATTCCTCTGCTGGGGTGGTGTCTTACACCAGTATTCCTCTGCTGGGGTGGTGTCTTACACCAGTATTGCCCAGTGGTGTCCCCCACAGAGCACGTTTCACTTTTGCTGTTTTAAACAAACAGCGAACCTCTATACTCTCTGTAGTGTAGATAATCTTCACTCTCCCGTTCCCCTTCAAAATCTCCTCCAATCAGACAGCCCTAAAAATGTATAAAATCTTCCTGAATCACAGTTTGGAAAATAAAATAATAAAATACAGTGCAAACAGTCGGACGTATTTAACATCAACCGGTGTCTTTCTTTTAAAAGGATCTTCTTCCGACTTACATCTATCAACTTTCTTTTCTCTTTCGATCTTCTTACGACTTACATGTATCAACTTTCTTACACATTCTTTTCACTTTCCTTAGCCCTGCATTCACATTCTTAGTTCTTTCTCAGACGAAAACTTTAATATCGTCATTCAAATACTGTTCTACAGTGCTCATTCAGTAAATGCACAGCTAAACAGAAGTGTTTTGAGTCTGGATGTGAATGTGGCTACTGTAGGAGCACACCTGATCTCTTCTGGTTCTGGTTCTGGTCCAGCATAATAGCTAAAAGCGGACTCTCCTTGCTTTGAGTGAACCCTTGGTATTTCTAGTTGATGTGATCCTAATGATCTGAGTGATCTGTTGGGTTTATATTCAGTGAGCATATCTGCAATGTATTGAGGTCCTAGGCCATTACATGATTTATATACCAGTAATAATACTTTAAAATCAATCCTAAATGTGACTGGGAGCCAGTGTAAAGACCTGAGGACTGGTGTGATGTGTTCATGTGTTCTGGTTCTGCTC
>NC_136890.1:312500-315000 GCF_949152265.1 Phoxinus phoxinus
GTTTTCCTAAGGCTGACATAATTAGAGGTTATTATAACGGTTCCTGAACATCATGGTCCCGGCGTGCGTCTGCGCTGCACATATGACGGAGACCCGCTCCAGAAGAGCGCAGAGGCTATACACACAACGCTTAGCCAGGGTCTGTAGTTTATGGATCTTGTAAGTATGTATGTCTTATTTGTAGCTGTGTTTTCTATTAACAGTTCCCTTTATAAGCTTTATGTAGTTGCTATGATAAAGAAGGGCCAAGCTGTGCCTCCGCTAGCCTGCTAACTAACATTAGTTGCCTCCGCTAGCCTGCTAACTGACATTAGTTGCCTCCGCTAGCCTGCTAACTAACATTAGTTGCCTCCGCTAGCCTGCTAACTGACATTAGTTGCCTCCGCTAGCCTGCTAACTAACATTAGTTGCCTCCGCTAGCCTGCTAACTAACATTAGTTGCCTCCGCTAGCCTGCTAACTGACATTAGTTGCCTCCGCTAGCCTGCTAACTAACATTAGTTGCCTCCGCTAGCCTGCTAACTAACATTAGTTGCCTCCGCTAGCCTGCTAACTAACATTAGTTGCCTCCGCTAGCCTGCTAACTGACATTAGTTGCCTCTGCTAGCCTGCTAACTAACATTAGTTGCCTCCGCTAGCCTGCTAACTAACATTAGTTGCCTCCGCTAGCCTGCTAACTAACATTAGTTGCCTCCGCTAGCCTGCTAACTAACATTAGTTGCCTCCGCTAGCCTGCTAACTGACATTAGTTGCCTCCGCTAGCCTGCTAACTAACATTAGTTGCCTCCGCTAGCCTGCTAACTGACATTAGTTGCCTCCGCTAGCCTGCTAACTAACATTAGTTGCCTCCGCTAGCCTGCTAACTAACATTAGTGTTGATGTAGTGTTTACTGGAGCTTCTGTAGGACTGGTCATCGCCCAGTAGGGGAATTATCCATGATTTTGTGATCAATTACTGTTTGAATAGTTTTCCCACAAATATGATTAAAGGGTTTTCCAACAACAACAACAACAACAACAGAACACACACACTCTGAAACGTCCAGTTAAACCTGTGCACATGAAGTCCGGCCAGCACAATCCTCCTGTGGTGAACATTGTCAGGCTCTGAATCGGAAAAATGATTGTTTGTGTCTGTCAAGCAATGGTGCGGTTCTGTTTTTCACAAAATGATGTGATTTCAGTGCCGTTGTTAGGATGAAGGATTAAACATTTGGTCATAAAAGTGATGTTGTAACTCATGGAGAGGTCGTGGAGATGCACTGGGTTTGGTTATGACCTTGCTTAGGCCAGAGATCTGACTCGTGTCATAATAAAGATATCAAATATGAATCTGTTCAGGTGTTGTGGTAAAAATGCATCTTTCAATCACACAACACCCAACAACACACAACACAACACACAACACACAACACAACAACACAACAACACAACACAACACCCAACACACAACACAACACAACACAACACACAACACACAACACCCAACAACACACAACACAACACACAACACAACAACACAACACACAACACACAACACAACACACAACTAGTGTTGTCACGATACTAGAATTTCTAACTTCGATACGATACCTTGAAAAATATCGATATTCGATACCATTTTCGATACCACAGAGAAAAAAACTGCCACAATATTAAGGGGGTATTTTTTTTATTTAAAGCTAAATATAACAAGTCTAGAACATGACAATGAGGTATATTTTACATGAACAAAAATGTCCTGAGTTCTATCTGTTAATATTTTTTAATTGGACCAGGGCTAACATGACCCGTTGTATTTGTATAACCTACTGTTATCAAAGATTAAAATATAGCCTACTGTAACAAAAAAGCACTTAACAGTATCAAATTGGAGGATAGAGTGTCAGTAATGTATAATAATAAGATTAAACATTCAATTTTCAGTTAAAGGCATTTCATTATTGAATTCAGAGATGCAATTGTCTAGCTGTTTAGTTTAATTAATATCTGTGTAATCAAATTGATGATAATCGCTAATGAAGGCAAAATGCAGAATTAAATAATAATTTTCTGAATAAAGTTAAATAGGCACAAGTTAATTTACATTTGACCACAGTTAAAATATTTACTTGTCTAAGATTCCTCAGTCAGATTATGTTAACTTTAAGAATTACGGTGAAAAAACGAGACAACACAGACTCATATCAACAACAATACTAGGCCATCTTGGTTAATGTTTCAGAAAAGTTAAAATGAGAAGAGTTACAGTGTTTCGTTTAGGATTGTTTTTAGCAGTGGGGAAAGGTCTGTCCAAACAACAAACACCCCTGATGCTGAGCGTAGCCTATGCTTGCTAAATGGTACCCCTGGAGCCTGTTCCTTAAGTCTGTTTTCACCTATAAAATAATTTAAAAAAATGAGTGATGTGAGGGATTATTGATTGTCAAAATCTTTTGGGTGCCCGCAGCCCGCTCGCAGTGTGAAGCGCGTGTCCGCGCTATTCTCTGACATACCCGCTC